>NC_092242.1:29200415-29342052 GCF_036320965.1 Panulirus ornatus | reverse complement strand
CCAAACCACTCTTCCCCTTTACCCTTGAGCTTTGTTTCACTCAGAGCCAAAACATCCAGGTTCCTTTCCTCAAACATACTACCTATCTCTCCTTTTTTCACATCTTGGTTACATCCACACACATTTAGGCACCCCACTCTGAGCCTTCGAGGAGGATGAGCGCTCCCCGCATGACTCTTTCTTCTGTTTCCCATTTTAGAAAGTTAATACAAGGAGGGGAGGATTTCTGGCCCCCCGCTCCCGTCCCCTCTAGTCGCTTTCTACGACACGAGAGGAATACGTGGGAAGTATTTTTTCACCCCTATCCCCAGGGATAATATACATATATATATACATATACACATACACACACATACACATACATACGCACATATACACACACAAACACACATACATATATATACATATGAAAAATGTAAGAAACAATTTAGAAAACTGAAACTTCTAGCTTGAAATGAATGAAAAAAAATGAATGTCACATAATGGTTCAACCTCTGGCTATGGAAAAAAGGAAATGTATAATTTATTTACACAAACGTCAATAGCAGTTCTCATCAATTTAACCACTGTATCAATAAGCTTCAATGTCTAAGCTACATTTTTCTCCAATATATATATATATATATATATATATATATATATATATATATATATATATATATATATATATATATATATATATATATATATATATATATATATATATATTCCTTGCCCTCCTTTCACCCTCCTGCATGTTCAGGCCCCGATCACACAAAATCTTTTTCACTCCATCTTTCCACCTCCAATTTGGTCTCCTTCTTCTCCTCGTTCCCTCCACCTCCGACACATATATCCTCTTGGTCAATCTTTCCTCACTTATTCTCTCCATGTGCCCAAACCATTTCAAAACACCCTCTTTTGCTCTCTCAACCCCGCTCTTTTTATTTCCACACATCTCTCTTACCCTTACGTTACTTACTCGATCAAACCACCTCACACCACACATTGTCCTCAAACATCTCATTTCCAGCACATCCATCCTCCTGCGCACAACTCTATCCATAGCCCACGCCTCGCAACCATACATCATTGTTGGAACCACTGTTCCTTCAAATATACCCATTTTTGTTTTCCGAGATAATGTTCTCGACTTCCACACATTCTTCAAGGCTCCCAGAATTTTCGCCCCCTCCCCCACCCTATGATCCACTTCCGCTTCCATGGTTCCATCCGCTGCCATATCCACTCCCAGATATCTAAAACACTTTACTTCCTCCAGTTTTTCTCCATTCAAACTTACCTCCCAATTGTCTTGACCCTCAACCCTACTGTACCTAATAACCTTGCTCTTATTCACATTTACTCTTAACTTTCTTCTTTCACACACTTTACCAAACTCAGTCACCAGCTTCTGCAGTTTTTCACATGAATCAGCCACCAGCGCTGTATCATCAGCGAACAACAAGTGACTCTCTTCCCAAGCTCTCTCATCCCCAACAGACTTCATACTTGCCCCTCTTTCCAAAACTCTTGCAATCACCTCCCTAACAACCCCATCCATAAACAAATTAAACAACCTTGGAGACATCACACACCCCTGCCGCAAACCTACATTCACTGAGAACCAATCACTTTCCTCTCTTCCTACACGTACACATGCCTTACATCCTCGATAAAAACTTTTCACTGCTTCTAACAACTTGCCTCCCACACCATATATTCTTAATATGTTCCACAGAGCATCTCTATCAACTCTATCATATGCCTTCTCCAGATCCATAAATGCTACATACAAATCCATTTGCTTTTCTAAGTATTTCTCACATACATTCTTCAAAGCAAACACCTGATCCACACATCCTCTACCACTTCTGAAACCACACTGCTCTTCCCCAATCTGATGCTCTGTACATGCCTTCACCCTCTCAATCAATACCCTCCCATATAATTTACCAGGAATACTCAACAAACTTATACGTCTGTAATTTGAGCACTCACTCTTATCCCCTTTGCCTTTTTACAATGGCACTATGCACGCATTCCGCCAATCCTCAGGCGCCTCACCATGAGTCATACATACATTATATAACCTTACCAACCAGTCAACAATACAGTCACCCCCTTTTTTAATAAATTCCACTGCAATACCATCCAAACCTGCTGCCTTGCCGGCTTTCATCTTCCGCAAAGCTTTTACTACCTCTTCTCTGTTTACCAAATCATTTTCCCTAACCCTCTCACTTTGCACACTACCTCGACCAAAACACCCTATATCTGCCATTCTATCATCAAACACATTCAACAAACCTTCAAAATACTCACTCCATCTCCTTCTCACATCACCACTACTTGTTATCACCTCCCAATTTGCGCCCTTCACTGAAGTTCCCATTTGCTCCCTTGTCTTACGCACTTTATTTACCTCCTTCCAGAACATTTTTTATTCTCCCTAAAATTCAATGATACTCTCTCACCCCAACTCTCATTTGCCCTCTTTTTCACCTCTTGCACCTTTCTCTTGACCTCCTGTCTCTTTCTTTTATACATCTCCCACTCGGTTGCATTTTTTCCCTGCAAAAATCGTCCAAATGCCTCTCTCTTCTCTTTCACTAATACTCTTACTTCTTCATCCCACCACTCACTACCCTTTCTAATCAACCCACCTCCCACTCTTCTCATGCCACAAGTAATATATATATATATATATATATATATATATATATATATATATATATATATATATATATATATATATATATATATATATATATATATATATTATATCCTTTATTATATTTAGCCCCTGTGTCTCACGTTAGCGAGGTAGCGAAAGGAAACAGAGGAAAGAATGGCTCAACCCACCCAAATACACACGCACATATACATATACATACCTATACATTTCAAGTTTTATATACATATACATACACAGACATATACATACATACACATGTACATATTCGTACTTGTTGCCTTTATGCCATCTCTTCCCCCCCCCCCACCCCCTTACGCGTGCTCGAGGTAGCACTAGGAAATGACAACAAAGGCCACATTCGTTGACTCTCATTCTCTAGGTGTCATGCATAATGCACCCAAACCACAGCTCCCTTTCAACATCCAGGCCCCACAAAACTTTTCATGGTTTACCGGAGATGCTTCACATGCCCTGGTTCAATCCAATGACAGCACGTCGACCCCAGTATACTACATCGTTCCAATTCACTCTATTCCTTGCACGCCTTTCACCCTCCTGTATGTTCAAGCCCCGATCGCTCAAAATCTTTTTCACGCTATCCTTCCACCTCCAATTTGGTCTCTCACTTCTCCTCGTTCCCTCCACCAGTGACTCATATATCCTCTTTGTCAATCTTTCTTCACTCATTCTCCCCATGTGACCAAACATTTCAATACACTCTCTCCTACTCTCTCAACCACACTCTTTTTATTACCACACATCTCTCTTACCCTTTTAGTACTTACTCGATCAAATCACCTCACACTGCATACCGTCCTCAAATTTTTCGTTTCCAGCACATCTACCTCCTCTGCAGAGTCCTATCTATAGTCAATACCTTGCAACCATATAGCATTGTTGGATCCACTATTCCTTCAAACATACCCATTTTTGCTCTCCGAGATAATGTTATTGCCTTCCACATATTCTTCACCGCTCCCAGAACCTTCGCTCCCTCCCCCACCCTGTGACTCACCTCCGCTTCCGTGGTTCTATTCACTGCTGAATCCACTCCCAGATATCTAAAACACTTCCCTTTGTTCAGTTTTTCTCCATTCAAAGTTACCGCCCAATTGACTTGTCCCTCAATGCTACTGAACCTAATAACATTGCTCTTATTCACATTTACTCTCAGCTTTCTTCATCCACACACTTTACCAAAACCAGTCACCAACTTCTGCAGTTTCTCACCGGAATCTGCCACCAACGCTGTATCATCAGCGAACAACGGCATACTCACTTCCCAAGCCCTCTCATCTACAACAGATTGCATACTTGCCCCTCTCTCCAACGTTCTTGCATTCACCTCCCTAACAACCCCACCCATAAACAAATTAAACAACCATGGAGACATCACACACCCCTGCTGCAAACCGACATTCACTGGTAACCAATCACTTTCCTCTTCCAACTCGTACACATCCCTTACATCCTTGATAAAAACTTTTCACCCCTTCTAGCAACTTTTCCCCCTACACCATATACTCTTAATACCTCTCGCAGAGCATCTGTATCAAGTCTGTCATATGCCTTCTCCAGATCCATAAATGCTACAGACAAATCCATCTGTTTTTCTATTGTATTTCTCACATACATTCTTCAAAGCAAACACCTGATCTACATATCCTCTACTCCTTCTGAAACCACACTGCTCTTCTCCAATCTGATGCTCTGTACATGCCTTCACCCCCTCAATCAATACCCTCCCATATAATTTACCAGGAATACTCAACCAACTTATACCTCTGTAATATGAGCACTCACTCTTATCCCCTTTGCCTTTGTTCAATGGCACTATGCATGCATTCCGCCAATCCTCAGGCACCTCGTCATGAGCCATACATACATTAAATATCCTTAACAACCAGTCAACAACACAGTCACCCCCTTTTTTAATAAATTCCAAGCAATACCATCCAAACCCGCCGTCTTGATGGGTTTCATCTTCTGCAAAGGTTTCACTATCTCTTTTCTGTTTACCGAATCTTTCTCCCTAACCATCTCACTTGGCACACCTCCTCGAGGAAAGCACCCTATATCTGCCACTCTGTCATCTAACACATTCAAAAATCCTTCATGATACTCACTATATCTGCTTCTCACATCACCACTACTTGCTATTACCTCACCATTAGCACCCTTCACCGCTGTTCCAATTTGTTCCCTCGTCTTACGCACTTTACTTACCTTCTTCCAAAACATCTTTTTATTCTCCCTAAATTCTAATGATGCTCTCTCACCCCAACTGTCATTTGTCCTCTTTTTCACTTCTTGCACCTTTCTCTTGACCTCCTGCCTCGTTCTTTTATACATCTCCCAGTTATTTGCACTATTTAACTGCAAAAATCGTCCAATTGCATCTCTCTTCTCTTTCTCTTTCATGTGAGAAACTGCAGAAGCTGGTGACTGAGTTTGGTAAAGTGTGTGAAAGAAGAAAGTTAAGAGTAAATGTGAATAAGAGCAAGGTTATTAGGTACAGTAGGGTTGAGGGTCAAGTCAATTGGGAGGTAAGTTTGAATGGAGAAAAACTGGAGGAAGTAAAGTGTTTTAGATATCTGGGAGTGGATCTGGCAGCGGATGGAACCATGGAAGCGGAAGTGGATCATAGGGTGGGGGAGGGGGCGAAAATTCTGGGAGCCTTGAAGAATGTGTGGAAGTCGAGAACATTATCTCGGAAAGCGAAAATGGGTATGTTTGAAGGAACAGTGGTTCCAACAATGTTGTATGGTTGCGAGGCGTGGGCTATGGATAGAGTTGTGCGCAGGAGGATGGATGTGCTGGAAATGAGATGCTTGAGGACAATGTGTGGTGTGAGGTGGTTTGATCGAGTAAGTAACGTAAGGGTAAGAGAGATGTGTGGAAATAAAAAGAGCGTGGTTGAGAGAGCAGAAGAGGGTGTTTTGAAATGGTTTGGGCACATGGAGAGAATGAGTGAGGAAAGATTGACCAAGAGGATATATGTGTCGGAGGTGGAGGGAACAAGGAGAAGTGGGAGACCAAATTGGACGTGGAAAGATGGAATGAAAAAGATTTTGTGTGATCGTGGCCTGAACATGCAGGAGGGTGAAAGGAGGGCAAGGAATAGAGTGAATTGGATCGATGTGGTATACCGTGGTTGACGTGCTGTCAATGGATTGAATCAGGGCATGTGAAGCGTCTGGGGTAAACCATGGAAAGCTGTGTAGGTATGTATATTTTGCGTGTGTGGACGTATGTATATACATGTGTATCGGGGTGGGTTGGGCCATTTCTTTCGTCCGTTTCCTTGCGCTACCTCGCAAACGCGGGAGACAGCGACAAAGCAAAAAAAAAAAAAAAAAAAAATATATATATATATATATATATATATATATATATATATATATATATATATATATATATATATATATGTATATATATATATATATATATATATATATATATATATATATATATATATATGTATTGGAAAGGATCACAATTTTGCGCGTGATCAAGATATTCCTATGAGTCCACGGGAAAATGAAACACGAAAAGTTCCCAAGTGCACTTTCGTGTAATAATCACATCATCAGGGGAGACACAAGTGAGAAATATAACAGTTAGTTGATATATATCGAGGAGACGAAGCTAGGACGCCATTTGGTAAACATGTGATTGTCCAAAACATACAACGAGCGTTCATAAACTTATCGTTTTACAAATCTTATCAACAAAAGTTATCTAATTTGTACAGACCATCAATAATATTAAGATTATAATTCTTTGTGTATTCAATAATAGAAGATTCAATGATATTTCTCTTGGTAATAGAGTTAGAGTTAACAATTGAGATGGCGTTACTCCAGTCAGGGGTCCGTGAGAGGACAAGAGCTAGGAAAGGAGCATCACTATTCCTGAAGCACGCTTTGTGAGAGGGTGTGATAGAGTGTAAAGATGTAAATTGTAGATTGATGTGGGTAAAACTGTAAGTGAATGGAGTGATTATTGGTGCTTATGAGAAGAAAGATCATAAGAAACAAGTGTTTTGGGAGCAGCTTAGTGAATGTGTCAGCAGTTTTGGTTCACGAGACTGAGTATTAGTGACTGGTAATTTGAATACAAAGGTGAGTAATGTGGCAGTTGAGGGTATAATTGGTATGCATGAGGTATCCTGTGTGTACTGAAAAAACTGGTGATTAGGAATACCTGGTTTAAGAAGAGAGATATACAAAAGTATAGGTATGTGAGCAGGAGAGATGGTCAAAGGACTTTATTAGATTACATATCAATTGATGCGCGTGTAAAAGTGAGACTTTTGGATGTAAGTGTGCTGAGAGGTTTAGCTGCCGGGATGTCTGATCACTATCTCGTGGAGGCGAAGATGAATATCTGTAAAGGTTTTCGGAAAAAAAGAGAGAATGTCGGGGAGAAGAGAGTGGTGAGAGTAAGTGAGCTTGGAAAGGAAACTTGTGCGAAGTGATAACAGGAGAGATTGAGTGCAGAATGGCAAAGGGTGAGATCAAATGAAGTGAGGGGAGTGGGTTAGGAATGGAATGCTTTTAGGGAAGCAGTGATGGTATGTGCAAGAAATGCGTGTGGCATGAGAAAGGTGGGAGGTGGATAGATTAGAAAGGGTAGTGAAGAAGTAAAGTTATTAGATGAAGAAGTAAAGTTACTAGAGAAAGACAAAACAGAGGCGTTTCGACGATACTTACAAGGAAAGAGTGCAAATGACTGGGAAATGTATGAAAAAAGCGGTAGAAGGTCAAGAGGAAGGTGCAAGGGTTGAAAAAGAGGGCAAATGGGTTTGGGGTGAGAGTATCATTAAACTTTAGGGGGTATCAAAATATATTTTTGAAGAAGGAAACTTCTGTTCGAAAGACAATGGGATCATCGGTGGGGACAAGGAATGAAGTGCAAACAGTTAGTGATGGAGTGAGGTGATGGAGTGAGTATTTTGAAAGATTGTTGAATATGTTTGATGATATAGTGGCAAATGTAGGATGTTTTGGTCGGGGTGGTGAGTGAAGTGAAAGAGTCAAGAAGAGTGAAAAGAGAATAGGTAATGAAAGCCCTGCGGAAGATGAAATCCGGCAAGGCGGCAGGATTGGATGGTATTGCAGTTGATTTTTTCTAAGAAAGAGGGTGACTGTGCTGATGATTGGTAAGTTAGGATATTCAGTGTATGTATAGGTCATGGTGTACTCCGTGAGAATTAGCGGAATGAATGTATAGTGACATTGTACAAAGGCAAAGGGGAAAAGGTGAGTGTTCAAACTACAGAGGTATAAGTTTATTGAGTATACCTGGAAAATTGTGTAAGAGGGTATTGATTAACAAAGTGAAGACATGTACAGAGCATCAAATTGGAGAGGAGCAGCGTAGCGTAGTTTTAAAAGTGGTAGAGGTCGTGTTAATCAGGTGTTTCTTTTGAAAGATGTATGCGAAAAATAAGTAGAAAAACTGATGGATTTGTATGTGGCATTTATGGATCTGGAGAAGGCATAATATAGGGTTGATAGAGTTGCTCTGTGGAGAGTCTCAAGAACATAAGGTGTGGGAGGTAAGCGTCTTAGAAGCAGTGAGAAGATTTTATCAAGGGTGTTTACATGAAATGAGTTTACATGAGAAAGATAGATAACGGGAGGCCTGATTGGCCTACGTCTGGGTTGTCTGGTGAAAAAGAAAAAAAAATACGTGACAAGAAATTGTAACTTCGCTCTGCATTTTTCTTTTTTCTATGCCATCACCGACTCCCCGCTGCTGCACATGTGCCTTCTAGTTTCCTCGTTACCGCTGTCGTTATAACATTACTTCTGGTGTTCTTGTCAGAGTATACTTGAATTCATAAAATATTTGTCCAAACGACTTTTGTAGGCATATATAGTCTCAGCTTTCACTACGTCAGACGGTAAACTATTCCAGTGCTCAACACACTATAGGACAAGAAGCTTTTTCCCACGTCCGTACTACATCTTTTAGCTTTGAGTTTTATTCCGTTTGTCCTGGTAACCGTATTTTTTGTATTTCGAAAAAACATTTCGTGATTTACTTTATCGAACTTATTCAGAATTTTGAACACCTGGGTTAAGACTCCGAGAAGTGGAAGAGATCCAATCGTTTTAGCTTCTCTTCGTATGACAGATTTCTAAGGGATGGGATCAATTTTATCGCTCGTCTTGTACTTTCTCTAAGTTTTCCTCGTCTTTTTTATAGTTTGGGGACCAAAACTGGACTACTTATTCAACGTTTATTCTTACTAGAGAAATATAAAGTGTGACAATTGTTTCTGGTGTCTTTCTGGTGTCTTGGCTATGAAACCTAACATTTGATTGCCTTTTTTACTTGCTGCTTGGCACTGCTTAGTGTGTTTCAGATCGTTGCTAATGACAACTCCAAGGACCTTTCTTAATTCATTTTAGTTGGAAAGTTTTCGAATGATTTGTAGTCGTAGCGTATATTCTTGTCTCAAAAGTGCATAACTTTACGCGTATCTACATTTAACTTCATTTGTCATCTATCTGACCACTCTGCCAGTAAGTTAGGATCTCTTTGAATCATTTTGCAGTCCCGCCTGTTTACAACTCTGCCGCCTAGTTCAGTAACGTCAGCAAAATTTAGAGAGCTTAGATATGAGACCGAGTTCTAGGTCATTAATGTATATCATGAAAAGAATTAGGCCCAGGACCGACCCCTGTGGCACACCACTCGTTACGTCTCGCCAATCTGAGCTTCGCTGTTTAATAGTACACGCTGCTTTCTTCCAGTAGGCCAGTCTCTCATCCATGTGCAGAGTTCTTCACCGATTCCGTGTGCTCTGAGTTTTATTAGATCTCTTGTGAGGTGCTTTATCGAAAGCCTTTTGAAAATCTGAATATAATACTACATTATACGGTAACATTTCGTCTTAGTTCTGATAGATAACATTAACGAATTTCAGCAAATTCGTCAGGCAGGATCTTCTTTAGCGGAAACCGTGTTGGTTGTCCGATATGATTTTGTGTTCTTCTACAAACTTGACAGTTTTATCTCATTATTTTTGCCATCATTTTACCTAACACTGACGTAAGGCTAATTGGGCGGTAGTTCAAGGCACACCTTTTGTCTCCTTTTTATATATAGGAGTAACATATGCAAGTTTCATGTCAGTTTGCACCTGACCATCCGATTGAGGTTTGTTGAATATTTTTGTTATGGGGTATATCGGCTGTCTCCTGACATTCAAAAATCTTGAAGCTAAGTTACCTGGGCCATTAGATTTATTAGGATTTTATTGGTCCAGGTATTAAAGTATTTCACGGGTCTTTATTTCTCTAACCATCAACTCTTCTTCATCCGATCCTTGAAACATTTCATTGGTTGCGGTATTCGAGATGTTTCTACAATTGTGAATACGGTGATAACAGAATAATCATTATGTGAGCAATTTCCGTGTCGTCAGTAGCTGGTGTGTCATGTTCGTTTTGCAATGGTCCAATTCCTTCTTCTGCAGTCTTCCTTTGTCTTATATATTTGAAGAATTCCTTAGGATTATTCTTAACTTTTAAGGAAACTCTTTTTTTCCTCCTCGCGTTTACTCAGTCTAATGACCGCCTTACACTTTCTTTGAATTTTGATTGTCCTAGCAATTCTTATCGGTTCCATATCGGTTATATGATTTTCTGATGTTTTCTTCTGGCAAATCAGTCCTTCTATCATCCTATTCATCCATGATAAGTTTGAAATATTGCAAGTTCTCTCCGAAATTCGTGGAATGTTTATTTTCAATCTCAGGTAGTGTGTTTGTAGAACGTCAAAAAGTTATGTTCAACTGGTTTTGCGAATTTCAGTCTAATGCTTTCAAAATTTGCTCGCATGTAATCTAGGATCAAAAGTTTGTTGTCATTTATTTCATAATCTAAATCGCAAGAGTTGATTAAGTTTGTCACTGGTGAGGAAAATATCACGAATGTTTTCGCATCTAGTTGGCATTTTAATCAACTGTTCTAGAAAAGCGTCTTCAATCAGTTCCGTTAGTCTCGTTCCCTCTCGGTCACCTGTTAACGTGTTCCAGTTTATGTTTAGACTGTTGAAGTCTCCTGCTATTATAACCTCTTTACTGTTCACTATAATTTTGATTTTATTGTATAACATCTTATCGTCGTCCTCTTTTTGCTAGAAAGTCTGTGAATGAGGAATGTCCAACAGTAGGAAGAGAGGAGAGTGAGAGGTTCACACTCAGTCTCTAGCTGTCATGTATAATGCATCGAAACCACAGCTCCCTTTCCACATTTAAGCCTCATAAAACTTTACATAGTTTACCCCAGACGCTTCACTTGCCCTGGTTCAATCCATTGACAGCACGTCGACCTAGGTACACCACATCGTTCCAATTCAATCTATTCCTTGCACGCCTTTCACCCTCCTGCATGTTCAGGCCCCGGTCACTCAAAATCTTTTTCACTCCATCTTTCCACTTCCAATTTGGTCTCCCACTTCTCCTCGTTCCCTCCACCTCTGACACATATATCCTCTTTGTCAATCTTTCCTCACTCATTCTCTCCATGTGACCAAACCATTTCAATACACACTCTTCTGCCCTCTCAAACACACTCTTTTTATTACCACACATCTCTCTTACCCTTTCATCACTTACTCGATCAAACCACCTCACACCAAATATTGTCCTCAAACATCTCATTTCCAACACATCCACCCGCCTCCGCACAACTCTATCTATAGCACACGACTTGCAACAATATAACATTGTTGGAACTACTATTCCTTCAAACATACCCATTTTTCCTTTCCGTGATAATGTCCTCGCCTTCCACACATTTTTCAACGCTCCCAGTACTTTCGCCCCCTCCCCCACCCTGTGACTCACTTCCGCTTCCATGGTTCCATCCGCTGCCAAATCCACTCCCAGATATCTAAAACACTTCACTTCCTCCAGTTTTTCTCCATTTAAACATACCTCCCATTTGACTTGTCCCTCAACCCTACTGTACCAAATAACCTTGCTCTTATTCACATTTACTCTCAGCTTTCCTCTTTCACACACTTTTCACACACTTTCCCAAAAGAGACTGAGTGCAGAATGGAAAAAGGTGAGAGCAAAGGACGTAAGGGGAGTAGGGGAGGAATGGAATGTATTTAGAGAAGCAGTGATGACTTGCGCAAAAGATGCAAGTGGCATGAGAAGAGTGGGAGGTGGGTTGATTAGAAAGGGTAGTGAGTGGTGGGATGAAGAAGTAAGAGTATTAGTGAAAGAGAAGAGAGAGGCATTTGGACGATTTTTGCAGGGAAAAAATGCAATTGAGTGGGAGATGTATAAAAGAAAGAGACAGGAGGTCAAGAGAAAGGTGCAAGAGGTGAAAAAAAGGGCAAATGAGAGTTGGGGTGAGAGAGTATCATTAAATTTTAGGGAGAATAAAAAGATGTTCTGGAAGGAGGTAAATAAAGTGCGTAAGACAAGGGAGCAAATGGGAACTTCAGTGAAGGGCGCAAATGGGGAGGTGATAACAAGTATTGGTGATGTGAGAAGGAGATGGAGTGAGTAATTCGAAGGTTTGTTGAATGTGTTTGATGATAGAGTGGCAGATATAGGGTGTTTTGGTCGAGGTGGTGTGCAAAGTGAGAGGGTTAGGGAAAATGATTTGGCAAACAGAGAAGAGGTAGTGAAAGCTTTGCGGAAGATGAAAGCCGGCAAGGCAGCAGGTTTGGATGGTATTGCAGTGGAATTTATTAAAAAAGGGGGTGACTGTATTGTTGACTGGTTGGTAAGGTTATTTAATGTATGTATGACTCATGGTGAGGTGCCTGAGGATTGGCGGAATGCGTGCATAGTGCCATTGTACAAAGGCAAAGGGGATAAGAGTGAGTGCTCAAATTACAGAGGTATAAGTTTGTTGAGTATTCCTGGTAAATTATATGGGAGGGTATTGATTGAGAGGGTGAAGGCATGTACAGAGCATCAGATTGGGGAAGAGCAGTGTGGTTTCAGAAGTGGTAGAGGATGTGTGGATCAGGTGTTTGCTTTGAAGAATGTATGTGAGAAATACTTAGAAAAGCAAATGGATTTGTATGTAGCATTTATGGATTTGGAGAAGGCATATGATAGAGTTGATAGAGATGCTCTGTGGAAGGTATTAAGAATATATGGTGTGGGAGGAAAGTTGTTAGAAGCAGTGAAAAGTTTTTATCGAGGATGTAAGGCATGTGTACGTGTAGGAAGAGAGGAAAGTGATTGGTTCTCAGTGAATGTAGGTTTGCGGCAGGGGTGTGTGATGTCTCCATGGTTGTTTAATTTGTTTATGGATGGGGTTGTTAGGGAGGTAAATGCAAGAGTTTTGGAAAGAGGGGCAAGTATGAAGTCTGTTGGGGATGAGAGAGCTTGGGAAGTGAGTCAGTTGTTGTTCGCTGATGACACAGCGCTGGTGGCTGATTCATGTGAGAAACTGCAGAAGCTGGTGACTGAGTTTGGTAAAGTGTGTGGAAGAAGAAAGTTAAGAGTAAATGTGAATAAGAGCAAGGTTATTAGGTACAGTAGGGTTGAGGGTCAAGTCAATTGGGAGGTGAGTTTGAATGGAGAAAAACTGGAGGAAGTGAAGTGTTTTAGATATCTGGGAGTGGATCTGGCAGCGGATGGAACCATGGAAGCGGAAGTGGATCATAGGGTGGGGGAGGGGGCGAAAATTCTGGGGGCCTTGAAGAATGTGTGGAAGTCGAGAACATTATCTCGGAAAGCAAAAATGGGTATGTTTGAAGGAATAGTGGTTCCAACAATGTTGTATGGTTGCGAGGCGTGGGCTATGGATAGAGTTGTGCGCAGGAGGATGGATGTGCTGGAAATGAGATGTTTGAGGACAATGTGTGGTGTGAGGTGGTTTGATTGAGTGAGTAACGTAAGGGTAAGAGAGATGTGTGGAAATAAAAAGAGCGTGGTTGAGAGAGCAGAAGAGGGTGTTTTGAAGTGGTTTGAGCACATGGAGAGGATGAGTGAGGAAAGATTGACCAAGAGGATATATGTGTCGGAGGTGGAGGGAACAAGGAGAAGAGGGAGACCAAATTGAAGGTGGAAAGATGGAGTGAAAAAGATTTTGTGTGATCGGGGCCTGAACATGCAGGAGGGTGAAAGGAGGGCAAGGAATAGAGTGAATTGGAGCGATGCGGTATACCGGGGCTGACGTGCTGTCAGTGGATTGAATCAAGGCATGTGAAGCGTCTGGGGTAAACCATGTAAAGCTGTGTAGGTATGTATATTTGCGTGTGTGGACGTATGTATATACATGTGTATGGGGGGGGGTTGGGCCATTTCTTTCGTCTGTTTCCTTGCGCTACCTCGCAAACGCGGGAGACAGCGACAAAGTATAAAAAAAAAAATATATATATATATATATATATATATATATATATATATATATATATATATATATATATATATTTATTTATTTATTTATTTTGCTTTGTCGCTGTCTCCCGCGTTTGCGGGATATCTTACCTTCTAATGCATTTGGTTTAGGTATGTAGATGATGTTCTTTGTGTTTGGCCAACAAATGAAAATTTACAAATATTTCTCCCCTTACTTAACAATTTAGTACCTTCCATCAAATTTACTGTAGAAAATGAAAATAATGGTATGTTACCATTTTTAGATTGCATGATCCATAGACAAGGAAACAAGTTTAAGTTTAGCATATACAGAAAACCCACCAATGTATACTCATATATCCATTATTACTCTTAAGGGCATTATGTATTTGCAGTCCAGAGTTTATTGATGATGAGTTTGAGAAGATATATTTTATTGGATATAAGTTAAAGTACCCTAGATCTTTCATTGATAAATCCCTCAAGTTAGCAAAGAAATCATTTTATAGAGTTGAGCCCTAACCTCCCATTTACACCAAAAATCTTTTAGTTCTCCCTTTTATTAATAATTTCACTTTGCTTCCCATATTGCTTAAATCCTTGAATGTAAATGTTGCCTCTAGCAACAATAATACTGTAAAGAATATCTTAATTAGGAATTCACCTGAAAATTCTCTTGGTTGCCTCTATAAAGTTCCCTGTGGAAACTGTGATAAATTCTATATTGGTCAGACTGGTAAGCATTTTTTTGTTAGACTTAAGCAACATAAATATAGTATAAGAACGGGACAAGAATCAAATGCCTTGTTTAATCATGTTAAAAACTATGATCATTGTATTGACTGGAGTAACGCCATCTCAGTTGTTAACTCTATTACCAAGAGAAATATCATTGAATCTTCTATTATTGAATACACAAAGAATTATAATCTTAATATTAGTGATTGTCTGTACAAATTAGATAACTTTATTGTTGATAAGATTTGTAAAATAATAAGTTTATGAACGCTCGTTGTATGTTTTGGACAATCACATGTTTACCAAATGGCGTCCTAGCTTCGTCTCCTCGATGTATATCAACTGACTGTTATATTTCTCTCTTGTGTCTCCCCTGATGATGTAATTATTTCACGAAAGCTCACTTGGGAATTTTTCGTGTTATATTTTCCCCGTGAACCCATAGGAATATCTTGATCACGCGCAAAATTGTGATCCTTTCCAACATGGATTCCACACGACTCTTCTATTACTTCTCTACAAGCTGTCCTGGGCTTTCTCCTTTCGTTACTGCTTTCTCCAAATCGCTAATCAAGGCTCACCAACTGAAAGTACGATGTGAATTTCTTAGGAAATGCCTTGATGAACAAGTGATGCCAAGATCTGTCCTTCCTCAACGTTTGTTGCAGCTGTCTGGTCGACCATTTGACCAATTTCAAAAAATCATTTTAAAGAAAAATATTGAATTAAAGAAACTTGAAATGGAGGAGGCTTTTCGCATTTCAAGAGAGAAGAAACGTGCCTTTCAAATGACAATAACGACTCAATGGAAGAACCGGATGTTGGACTATTGCTATGATGAATTAAGGAAAGAACGCAATAGGCTACAAATCGTAAGTTAGACCATCTTATTGAAAACAGCGACTGGACCAAGAACACAAACCCATCTTTTGTGGTAAACCTGTCTAATAAACAACTAGATAAAGATTCATTGTGTGCATTAGGCTATGGTTTAAGTTTTCTGTGCTCTAACAGAGAAGCCAGCTGTGTTGATGTCACAAAGTCTTTTTGTAGTTTAGAAAAATACAGTAATTTAAGTAATGATGATATTAATATTTGCAAGGGTTTAGTGTATGCCAGTTTGTCAAAACCAGTGGAAGCTAATTGCCCTAAAAGATTCATAAGAGCTATTAACACCTTAAAAAAAGACAAGGATATACATAATACTAAAACAGATAAGGCTAACACTGTTGTGATTTTAGACAAAAGTAACTATTCATCTGAAATGAATGATCTTCTAAATGATAACACAACATATTCTAAACTTAGTAAAAACCCCTTAGAAGCAGTTAATTCTCACGTTAATAAAGAAATGAAGTTGTGGTTGAAAGGTAACATTTCTCTTGTCAAAAATTTGTCATCTTTGTCCCCTTTATTACCATATATGTATGGACTTATCAAAACACATAAACAAAATTTTCCAGCAAGACCTATAGTGAGTTCAGTTGGCTCCATCACATATGAATTATCAAAATGTTAGTTTCCTTATTAAGCCCTTTAGTGGGTAAGGTATGAAATTCTAATATCATGAACAATGTAGATTTAGTCAACAAGCTAAACAATATCACTATTAATTTTGATTTCAAACTAGTTAGCTTTGATGTTTCCTCACTTTTCACTAAAGTTCCAGTTGACGACCTTTTAGAATATTTATTTGATGTCTTGGATGATATTCATTTACCTGTTTCAAAGTCTAATTTCATTGAACTGATAAAATTGTGTATAAAAGACTGTGTATTTCAATTTAATGGAGGTATTATGCTTAAAAATTTGGTATGGCAATTGCTAACCCTCTTTCACCTGTACTAAGTAATCTTTATATGGAATTTTTTGAAACAAAATTACTAAAGGATATCTTACCTTCTAATGCAATTTGGTTTAGGTATGTAGATGATGTTCTTTGTGTTTGGCCAACAGATGAAAATTTACAAATATTTCTCCCCTCACTTAACAATTTAGTACCTTCCATCAAATTTACTGTAGAAAATGAAAATAATGGTATGTTACCATTTTTAGATTGCATGATCCATAGACAAGGAAACAAGTTTAAGTTTAGCATATACAGAAAACCCACCAATGTATGCTCATATATCCATTATTACTCATCTCAACATGACAGAGTTAAATTATCATCATTTCAATTTATGTTCTTAAGGGCATTACGTATTTGCAGTCCAGAGTTTATTGATGATGAGTTTGAGAAGATATATTCTATTGGATATAAGTTAAAGTACCCTAGATCTTTCATTGATAAATCCCTCAAGTTAGCAACGAAATCATTTTATAGAGTTAAGCCCTAACCTCCCATTTACACCAAAAATCTTTTAGTTCTCCCTTTTGATAATAATTTCACTTTGCTTCCCATGTTGCTTAAATCATTTAATGTAAATGTTGCCTTTAGCAACAATAATACTATAAAGAATATCTTAATAAGGAATTCACCAGAAAATTCTCTTGGTTGCATCTATAAAGTTCCTTGTGGAAACTGTGATAAATTTTATGTTGGTCAGACTGGCAAGGATCTTTCTGTTAGACTTAAGCAACATAAATATAGTATAAGAACGGGACAAGAATCAAATGCCTTGTTTAATCATGTTAAAAACTATGATCATTGTATTGACTGGAGTAACGCCATCTCAGTTGTTAACTCTAACTCTATTACCAAGAGAAATATCATTGAATCTTCTATTATTAAATACACAAAGAATTATAGTCTTAATATTAGTGATGGTCTGTACAAATTAGATAACTTTATTGTTGATAAGATTTGTAAAATGATAAGTTTATGAACGCTCGTTGCATGTTTTGGACAATCACATGTTTACCAAATGGCGTCCTAGCTTCGTCTCTTCGATGTATATCAACTGACTGTTATATTTCTCACTTCTATTTTTTTTTTCATCGTATTCGGCATTTCCCGCGTTAGCAAGGTAGCGTTAAGAACAGGGGACTGAGCCTCCGAGGGAATATCCTCACTTGGCCCCCTTCTCTGCACCTTCTTTTGGAAAATTAAAACGAAAGGGGAGGATTTCCAGCCCCCAGCTCCTTTCCCTTTTAGTCGCCTTATACGACACGCAGGGAATACGTGAGAATTATTCTTTCTCCCCTATCCCCAGGGATAATATATATATATATATATATATATATATATATATATATATATATATATATATATATATATATATATATATATATATATATATATCTTTCTTTTCTTTTCTTTCACACTATTCACCATCTCCCGCATTAGCGAGGTAGCGTTAAGAACAGAGGACTGGGCCTTTGAGGGAATATCCTCACCTGGCCCCTTTCTCTGTTCCTTCTTTTTGGAAAAAAAAAAATGAGGGGGGAGGATTTCCAGCCCCCCGCTCCCTTCCCTTTTAGTCGCCCTCTACGACACTTAGGGAATACGTGGGAAGTATTCTTTCTCCCCTAACCCCAAGGAGGTTATATATATCTATATGAATATATATATATATATATATATATATATATATATATATATATATATATATATATATATATATATATATATATATATATATATATATATATATATACATATATGTATATATATATATATATTTTTTTTTTTTATTTTTTTTTTTTATACCTCGTCGCTGTCTCCCGCGTTTGCGAGGTAGCGCAAGGAAACAGACGAAAGAAATGGCCCAACCCCCCCCCATACACATGTACATACACACGTCCACACACGCAAATATACATACCTACACAGCTTTCCATGGTTTACCCCGGACGCTTCACATGCCTTGATTCAATCCACTGACAGCACGTCAACCCCTGTATACCACATCGCTCCAATTCACTCTATTCCTTGCGCTCCTTTCACCCTCCTGCATGTTCAGGCCCCGATCACACAAAATCCTTTTCACTCCATCTTTCCACCTCCAATTTGGTCTCCCTCTTCTCCTCGTTCCCTCCACCTCCGACACATATATCCTCTTGGTCAATCTTTCCTCACTCATTCTCTCCATGTGCCCAAACCATTTCAAAACACCCTCTTCTGCTCTCTCAACAACGCTCTTTTTATTTCCACACATCTCTCTTACCCTTACGTTACTTACTCGATCAAACCACCTCACACCACACATTGTCCTCAAACATCTCATTTCCAGCACATCCATCCTCCTGCGAACAACTCTATCCATAGCCCACGCCTCGCAACCATACAACATTGTTGGAACAACTATTCCTTCAAACATACCCATTTTTGCTTTCCGGGATAATGTTCTCGACTTCCACACATTTTTCAAGGCTCCCAAAATTTTCGCCCCCTCTCCCACCCTATGATCCACTTCCGCTTCCATGGTTCCATCCGCTGACAGATCCACTCCCAGATATCTAAAACACTTCACTTCCTCCAGTTTTTCTCCATTCAAACTCACCTCCCAATTGACTTGACCCTCAACCCTACTGTACCTAATAACCTTGCTCTTATTCACATTTACTCCTAACTTTCTTTTTCCACACACTTTACCAAACTCCGTCACCAGCTTCTGCAGTTTCTCACATGAATCCGCCACCAGCGCTGTATCATCAGCGAACAACAACTGACTCACTTCCCAAGCTCTCTCATCCCCAACAGACTTCATACTTGCCCCTCTTTCCAAGACTCTTGCATTTACCTCCCTAACAACCCCATCCATAAACAAATTAAACAACCATGGAGACATCACACACCCCTGCCGCAAACCTACATTCACTGAGAACCATATATATATATATATATATATATGGTTTGATTAAGTAAATAATGTAAGGGTAAGAGAGATGTGTGGAAATAAAAAGAGTGTGGTTGAGAGAGCAGAAGAGGGTGTTTTGAAATGGTTTGGTCACATGAAGAGAATGAGTGAGGAAAGATTGACCAAGAGGATATATGTGTCAGCGGTGGAGGGAACGAGGAGAAGTGGGAGACCAAATTGGAGGTGGAAAGATGTAGTGAAAAAGATTTTTAGTGATCGGGGCCTGAACATGCAAGAGAGTGAAAGGCGTGCAAGGAATAAAGTGAATTGGAACGATGTGGTATACCGGGGTCGACGTGCTGTCAATGGATTGAACCAGGGCATGTGAAGCGTCTGGGGTAAACCATGGAAAGTTATGTGGGGCCTGGATGTGGAAAGGGAGCTGTTGTTTCGGTGCATTATTAAATAACAGCTAGAGACTGAGTGTGAACGAATTGGGCCTTTGTTGTCTTTTCCTAGCGCTACCTCGCACACATGAGGGGGGAGGGGGTTGTTATTCCATGTGTGGCGAGGTGGCGATGGGAACAAATAAAGGCAGACAGTATGAATTATGTACATGTGTATATATGTATATGTCTGTGTGTTTATATATATATGTGTACATTGAGATGTATAGGTATGTATATTTGCGTGTGTAGACGTGTATGTATACATGTGTATGTGGGGGGTTGGGCCATTCTTTCGTCTGTTTACTTGCGCTACCTCGCTAACGTGGGAGACAGCGACAAAGCAAAATAAATATAAATAAATATATATATATATATATATATATATATATATATATATATATATATACATATATATATATATATATATATATATATATATATATATATATATATATATATATATATATATATTTTTTTTTTTTTTTCGCTGTCTCCCGCGTTTGCGAGGTAGCGCAAGGAAACAGACGAAAGAAATGGCCCAACCCACCCCCATACACATGTATATACATACGTCCACACACGCAAATATACATACCTACACAGCTTTCCATGGTTTACCCCAGACGCTTCACATGCCCCGATTCAATGCACTGACAGCACGTCAACCCCGGTATACCACATCGATCCAATTCACTCTATTCCTTGCCCTCCTTTCACCCTCCTGCATGTTCAGGCCCCGATCACACAAAATCTTTTTCACTCCATCTTTCCACCTCCAATTTGGTCTCCCTCTTCTCCTCGTTCCCTCCACCTCCGACACATATATCCTCTTGGTCAATCTTTCCTCACTCATTCTCTCCATGTGCCCAAACCATTTCAAAACACCCTCTTCTGCTCTCTCAACCACGCTCTTTTTATTTCCACACATCTCTCTTACCCTTACGTTACTTACTCGATCAAACCACCTCACACAACACAATGTCCTCAAACATCTCATTTCCAGCACATCCATCCTCCTGCATTCTTACATTCTTACATTCACCTCCCTAACAACCCCATCCATAAACAAATTAAACAACCATGGAGACATCACACACCCCTGCCGCAAACCTACATTCACTGAGAACCAATCACTTTCCTCTCTTCCTACACGTACACATGCCTTACATCCTCGATAAAAACTTTTCACTGCTTCTAACAACTTACCTCCCACACCATATATTCTTAATACCTTCCACAGAGCATCTCTATCAACTCTATCATATGCCTTCTCCAGATCCATAAATGCTACATACAAATCCATTTGCTTTTCTAAGTATTTCTCACATACATTCTTCAAAGCAAACACCTGATCCACACATCCTCTACCACTTCTGAAACCACACTGCTCTTCCCCAATATATATTCCTGGGGATAGGGGAGAAAGAATACTTCCCACGCATTCCTCACGTGTCGTAGAAGGTGACTAAAGGGGACGGGACCGGGGGGCCAGAAACCCTCCCCTCCTTTTTTTTTAGCTTTCTAAAAGGGGAAATAGAAGGATTCACGCGGGGAGTGCTCATCCTCCTCGAAGGCTCAGATTGGGGTGTCTAAATGTGTGTGGATGTAACCAAGATGAGAAAAAATGAGAGATAGGTAGTATGTTGGAGGAAAGGAACCTGGATGTTTCGGCTCTGAGTGAAACGAAGCTCAAGGGTAAAGGGGAAGAGTGGTTTGGGAATGTCTTGGGAGTAAAGTCAGGGGTTAGTGAGAGGACAAGAGCAAGGGAAGGAGTAGCACTACTCCTGAAACAGGAGTTGTGGGAGTATGTGATAGTGTAAGAAAATAAATTCTAGATTGATATGGGTAAAACTGAAAGTTGATGGAGAGAGATGGGTGATTATTGGTGCATATGCATATGGGCATGAGAAGAAAGATCATGAGAGGCAAGTGTTTTGGGAGTAGCTGAATGAGTGTGTTAGTGGTTTTGATGCACAAGACCGGATTATAGTGATGGGTGATTTGAATGCAAAGGTGAATAATGTGGCAGTTGAGGGAATAATTGGTATACATGAGGTGTTCAGTGTTGTAAATGGAAATGGTGAAGAGCTTGTAGATTTATGTGATGAAAAAGGACTGGTGATTGGCAATACCTGGTTTAAAAAGCGAGATATACATAAGTATACGTACGTAAGTAGGAGAGATGGCCAGAGAGCGTTATTAGATTAAGTGTTAATTGATAGGCGCGCGAAAGAGAGACTTTTGGATGTTAATGCGCTGAGAGGTGCAACTGGAGGGATGTCTGATCATTATCTTGTGGAGGCTAAGGTGACGATTTGTATGGGTTTTCAGAAAAGAAGAGAGAATGTTGGGGTGAAGAGAGTGGTTAGAGTAAGTGAGCTTGGGAAGGAGACTTGTGTGCGGAAGTACCAGGAGAGACTGAGTACAGAATGGAAAAAGGTGAGAACAAAGGAGGTAAGGGGAGTGGGGGAGGAATGGGATGTATTTAGGGAAGCAGTGATGGCTTGCACAAAAGATGCTTGTGGCATGAGCAGCGTGGGAGGTTGGTTGATTAGAAAGAGTAGTGAGTGGTGGGATGAAGAAGTAAGATTATTGTTTGTGAAAGAGAAGAGAGAGGCATTTGGACGATTTTTGCAGGGAAATAATGCAAATGAGTGGGAGATGTATAAAAGAAAGAGGCAGGAGGTCAAGAGAAAGGTGCAAGAGGTGAAAAAGAGGGCAAATGAGAGTTGGGGTGAGAGAGTATCATTAAATTTTAGGGAGAATAAAAAGACTTTTTGGAATTAGGTAAATAAAGTGTGTAAGACAAGGGAGCAAATGGGAACTTCAGTGAAGGGGGCTAATGGGGAGGTGAAAACAAGTAGTGATGATGTGAAAAGGAGATGGAGTGAGTATTTTGAAGGTTTGTTGAATGTGTTTGATGACAGAGTGGCAGATATAGGGTGTTTTGGTCGAGGTGGTGTGCAAAGTGAGAGGGTTAGGGAAAATGATTTGGGAAACAGAGAAGAGGTAGTAAAATCCTTGCGGAAGATGAAAGCCGGCAGGGCAGCAGGTTTGGATGGTATTGCAGTGGAATCTACTAAAAAAGGGGATGACTTTATTGTTGACTGGTTGGTAAGGTTATTTAATGTATGTATGATTCATGGTGAGGTGCCTGAGGATTGGCGGAATGCTTGCATAGTGCCATTGTGCAAAGGCAAAGGGGATAAGAGTAAGTGCTCAAATTACAGAGGTATACGTTAGTTGAGCATCCCTGGTAAATCATATGGGAGGGCATTGATTGAGAGGGTGAAGGCATGTACAGAGCATGAGATTGGGAAAGAGCAGTGTGGTTTCAGAAGTGGTAGAGGATGTGTGGATCAGGTGTTTGCTTTGAAGAAAGTGTGTGAGAAATACTTAGAAAAGCAAATGTATTTGTACGTAGCACTTATGGATCTGGAGAAGGCATATGATAGAGCTGATAGAGATGCTCTGTGAAAGGTATTAAGAATATATGGTGTGGGAGGCAAGTTGTTAGAAGCAGTGAAAAGTTTTTATTAAGTATGTAAGGCATGTGTACGTGTAGGAAGAGAGGAAAGTGATTGGTTCTCAGTGAATGTAGGTTTGCGGCAGGTATGTGTGATGTCTCCATGGGTGTTTAATTTGTTTATGGATGGGGTTGTTAGGGAGGTGAATGCAAGAGTTTTGGTGAGAGGGTCAAGTATGCAGTCTGTTGTGGATGAGAGAGCTTGGGAAGTGAGTCAGTTGTTGTTCGCTGATGATTCAGCGCTGGTGTCTGATTCATGTGAGAAACTGCAGAAGCTGGTGACTGAGTTTGGTAAAGCTTGTGAAAGAAGAAAGTTAAGAGTAAATGTGAATAAGAGCAAGGTTATTAGGTACATCAATTGGGAGGTAAGTTTGAATGGAGAAAAACTGGAGGAAGTGAAGTGTTTTAGACATCTGGGAGTGGATCTGGCAGCGGATGGCACCATGGAAGTGGAAGAGAATCATAGGGTGGGGGAGGACGCGAAATATCTGGGAGCCTTGAAGAATGTTTAGAAGTCGAGAACATTATCTCGGAAGGCAAAAATGGGTATGGTTGAAGGAATAGTGGTTCCAACAATGTTGTATGGCTGCAAGGCGTGGGCTATGGATAGAGTTGTTCGCAGGAGGGTGGATGTGCTGGAAATGAGATGTTTAAGGAAAATATGTGGTGTGAGGTGGTTTGATCGAGTAAGGAATGTAAGGGCAAGAGTGATGTGTAGAAATAAAAAGAGCGTCGTTAAGAGAGCAGAAGAGGGTGTTTTGAAATGTTTTGGTCACATGGAGAGAATGAGTGATGAAAGATTGCCCAAGAGGATATATGTTTCAGAGGTGGAGGGAACAAGGAGAAGTGGGAGGCCAAATTGGAGGTGGAAAGATGGAGTGAAAAAGATTTTGTGTGATCGGGGCCTGAACATGCAGGAGGGTGAAAGGCGTGCAAGGAATAGAGTGAACTGGAACGATGTGGTATACCGGAGTCGACATGCTGTCGATGTATTGAACCAGGGCATGTGAAGCGTCTGGGGTAAACCATGGAAAGTTCTGTGGGTCCTCGATGTGGAAATGGAGCTGTTGTTTCGGTGCATTATTACATGACAGCTAGAGACTGAGTGTGAGCGAATTAGGCCTTTGTTGTCTTTTCTTAGCGCTACCTTGCACACATGAGGGGGTAGGGGGTTGTTATTCCATGTGTGGCGAGGTGGCGATGGGAATAAATAAAGGCAGACATTATGAATTGTGTGCATGTATATATATATGTGTATGTCTGTGTGTGGAAGTCGAGAACATTATCTCGGAAAGCAAAAATGGGTATGTTTGAAGGAATAGTGGTTCCAACAATGTTGTATGGTTGCGAGGCGTGGGCTATGGATAGAGTTGTGCGCAGGAGGATGGATGTGCTGGAAATGAGATGTTTGAGGACAATGTGTGGTGTGAGGTGGTTTGATCGAGTGAGCAACGTAAGGGTAAGAGAGATGTGTGGAAATAAAAAGAGCGTGGTTGAGAGAGCAGAAGAGGGTGTTTTGAAGTGGTTTGGGCATATGGAGAGGATGAGTGAGGAAAGATTGACCAAGAGGATATATGTGTCGGAGGTGGAGGGAACAAGGAGAACAGGGAGACCAAATTGGAGGTGGAAAGATGGAGTGAAAAAGATTTTGTGTGATCGGGGCCTGAACATGCAGGAGGGTGAAAGGAGGGCAAGGAATAGAGTGAATTGGAGCGATGTGGTATACCGGGGTTGACGTGCTGTCAGTGGATTGAATCAAGGCATGTGAAGCGTCTGGGGTAAACCATGGAAAGCTGTGTAGGTATGTATATTTGTGTGTGTGGGCGTATGTATATACATGTGAACGAATAGGGCCGTCGTTGTCTTTTCCTAGCGCTACCTCGCACACATGAGGGGGAAGGGGGATGTTATTCCATGTGTGGCGAGGTGGCGATGGGAATGAATAAAGGCAGACAGTGTGAATTGTGTGCATGTGTATATATATGTATATGTCTGTGTGTGTATATATATACGTGTACAATGAGGTGTATTATAGTTAATCGCCGTGTCCCGCGTCAGCGAGTTAGCGCAAGGCAACAGACGAGGAATGGCCCAACCCACCCACATACACATTTATATAGATAAACGCCCATACGTGCATATATACATACATAAACATTTCAAATTATATATGCATATACATATACAGACAAACACATATATACACATGTACATATCTATAATTGCTGCATTCATCCATTTCTCTCTCTCTCTCTCTCTCTCTCTCTCTCTCTCTCTCTCTCTCTCTCTCTCTCTCTCTCTCTCCACCCACCAGCGAGGTAGCAGCAGGAAAAGACAAAAAATGGCCACATTCGTTCACACTCAGTCTCTAGCTGTCTTGTGCAATGCACGGAAACCACAGCTCCCTTTCCACATCCAGGCCCTACAGACCTTTCCAGGGTTTACCCCAGACGCTTCACATGCCCTGGTTCAGTCCATTGACAGCACGTCGACTCCGGTATACCACATCGTTCCAATTCACTCTATTCCTTGCACGCCTTTCACCCTCCTGCATGTTCAGGCCCCGACCGCTCAAAATCTTTTACACTCCATCTTTCCACCTCCAATTTGGTCTCCCACTTCTCGTTCCCTCCACCTCTGACACATATATCCTCTTTATCAATCTTTCCTCTCTCATTCTCTCCATATGACTAAACCATTTTAGTACACCCTCTTTTGCTCTATCAACCACACTCTTTTTATTACCACACATGTCTCTTACCCTTTCATTACTTACTCGATCAAACCACCTCACACCACGTATTGTCCTGAAACATTTCATTTCCAACACATCCACCCTCCTCCACACAACCCTAACTATAGCCTATGCTTCGCAATCATATCACATTGCTGGAACCACTATTCCTTCAAACATACCCATTTTTGCTTTCCAAGATAACATTCTCGCCTTCCACACATTCTTCAATGCTACCAGAACCTTCGCCCCCTCCTCCACCCAGTGGCTCATTTCCGCTTCCATAGTTTTTCTTCATTTAAACTTACCTCCCAATAAACGTGTCCCTCAACCCTACTGAACCTAATAACCTTGCCCTTATTCACATTTACTCTCAACTTTCTTCTTTCACACACTTTACCAAACTAAGTCATCAACTCCTGCAGTTTCTCATCAGCGAACAACAACTGACTCATTTCCCAAGCTCTCTCAAAGATGATAAACGTTTGTCCCCTTCATTGCCATATATGGTTGGACTTATCAAAACATATAAACAAAATATTCCAGCAAGACCTATAGTGAGTTCAGTAGGCTCCATCACATATATATTGCCAAAATGGTTAGTTTCTTTATTAAGCCCTTTAGTGGGTAAGATATCATGTATCTAATATCTGAACAATGTAGATTTAGTTAACAAGCTTAACAATATCAATGTTGATTTTGATTTCAAACTTGTTAGCTTTGATGTTTCCTCACTGTTCACAAAAGTTCCAGTTGAGGAACTTTTAGAATATTCATTTGATGTTTTAGATTATATTCATTTACCTGTTTCAAAGTCTGTTTTCACTGAACTGATGAAATTATGTATAAAAGACAGTAATTCAATTCATTGGAGAATATTATGTTCAAAAATATGGTCTGGCAATGGGTAACCCTTTTTCGCCTGTACTAAGTAATCTTTATATGGAATTCTTTGAAACAAAATTATTAAAGGCTATCTTACCTTCTAATGCGATTTGGTTTAGTTATGTAGATGATGTTCTTTGTGTTTGGCCAGCAAATGAAAATTTACAAACATACCTCCCCTTAACAATTTAGTACCTTCCATCAAATTTACTGTAGAAAATGAAAATATTGGTATGTTACCATTTTTAGATTGCATGATCCATAGGCAAGGAAACAAGTTTAAGTTTAGCATATACAGAAAACCTACCTCTGTATGCTCTTATATCCATTATTACTCACCTCAACATGACAGAGTTAGATTATCATCATTTCAATCTATGTTCCTTAGGGCATTACGTATTTGCAGTCCAGATTTTATTGGTGATGAGTTTGAGAAGATATATTCTATTGGATCCAAGTTAGAATACCCTACATCTTTCATTGATTAGTCTCTTAAGTTAGTAAAGAACTCATTTTATAGAGTTAAACCAAACCTCTCATTACTTTACTTCCCATGTTGCTTAAATACTTTAATGTATATGTTGCCTTCAGCAACAATAATACTATAAAGAATATCATAATGAGGAATTCACCAGAAAATTCTCCTGGATGCATCTGTAAAGTGCCATCTAGAAATTGTTATAACTTTTATGTTGGGCAGACTAGTGAGGAACATAAGTACAGTATAAGAACATGACATGATTTGATTGCCTTGTTTAATCACGTTGAAAACTGAGATTATTGCATTGACTGGAGTAATGCCATCTCAGTTATCAACTCTAACTCCAGTGCTCTGTAGAAGGTATTTAGAATATAAGGTGTGGGGAGACAAGTTGTTAGAAGCAGTGAAAAGTTTTTATCGAGGATGTAAGGCATGTGTACGTGTAGGAAGAGAGGAAAGTGATTGGTTCTCAGTGAATGTAGGTTTGCGGCAGGGGTGTGTGATGTCTCCATGGTTGTTTAATTTGTTTATGGATGGGGTTGTTAGGGAGGTGAATGCAAGAGTTTTGAAAAGAGGGGCAAGTATGCTGTCTGTTGTGGATGAAAGAGCTTGGGAAGTGAGTCAGTTGTTGTTTGCTGATGATACAGCGCTGGTGGCTGATTCATGTGAGACACTGCAGAAGCTGGTGACTGAGTTTGATAAAGTGTGTAAAAGAAGGAAGCTGAGAGTAAATGTGAATAAGAGCAAGGTTATTAGGTACAGTAGGGTTGAGGGACAAGTCAATTGGGAGGTAGGTTTGAATGGAGAAAAACTGGAGGGAGTGAAGTGTTTTAGATATCTGGGAGTGATTTTGGTAGCGGATGGAACCATGGAAGCGGAAGTGAATCATAGGGTGGGGGAGGGGGTGAAAGTTCTGGGAGCGTTGAAGAATGTGTGGAAGGCGAGAACGTCATCTCGGAAAGCAAAAATGGGTATGTTTGAAGGAATAGTGGTTCCGACAATGTTATATGGTTGCGAGGCATGGGCTATAGAGAGAGTTGTGCGGAGTAGGGTGAATGTGCTGGAAATGAGATATTTGAGGACAATATGTGGTGTGAGGTGGTTTGATCGAGTAAGTAATGAAAGGGTAGGAGAGATATGTGGTAAGAAAAAGAGTGTGGTTGAGAGAGCAGAAGAGGGTGTTTTGAAATGGTTTGGTCATACGGAGAGAATGAGCGAGGAAAGATTGACCAAGAGGATATATGTGCCAGAGGTGGAGGGAACAAGGAGAAGTGGGAGACCAAATTGGTTGTGGAATGATGGAATGAAAAAGATTTTGAGTGATCGGGGCCTGAATATGAAGGAGGATGAAAGGCGTGCAAGGAATATAGTGAATTGGAACGATGTGGTATACCGGGGTCGACGTTTTGTCAATTTGTGGGGCCCGGATGTGGAAAGGGAGCTGTGGTTTCGGTGC
Source organism: Panulirus ornatus (assembly GCF_036320965.1). Classification (NCBI taxonomy): domain Eukaryota; kingdom Metazoa; phylum Arthropoda; class Malacostraca; order Decapoda; family Palinuridae; genus Panulirus; species Panulirus ornatus. Next base: position 29,313,011 of record NC_092242.1, on the reverse strand, counting down.
ATTGTAAATGAGAGATAGAGACTGAGTGTGAACGAATGTGGCCTTTGTTGGCTTTTTCTAGTGCTAACTCGCGCACATGATCGGGAAGAGGGTTGTCATTTCATGTGTGGCGCGGTGGCGTTGGAAATGAATGGAGGTAGACAGTATTAATTATGTACATGTGTATATATGTATATGTCTGTGTGTATATATATATGTATACGTTGAGATGTATAGGTATGTATATTTGCTTGTGTGGACGTGTATGTATATACATGTGTATGTGGGTGGGTTGGGCCATTCTTTCATCTGTTTCCTTGCGCTACCTCGCTGACGAGGGAGACAGCGACAAAGTAAATAATGATGTATATATATATATATATATATATATATATATATATATATATATATATATATATATATATATATATATATATTTTTTTTTTTTTTCTTTTTTCCGCTGTCTCCCGCGTTTGCGAGGTAGCGCAAGGAAACAGACGAAAGAAATGGCCCAACCCACCGCCATACACATGCCTTGATTCAATCCACTGACAGCACGTCAACCCCGGTATACCACATCGCTCCAATTCACTATATTCTTTGCCCTCCTTTCACCCTCCTGCATGTTCAGGCCCCGATCACACAAAATCTTTTTCACTCCATCTTTCCACCTCCAATTTGGTCTCCCTCTTCTCCTCGTTCCCTCCACCTCCGACACATATATCCTCTTGGTCAATCTTTCCTCACTCATTCTCTCCATGTGACCAAACCATTTCAAAACACCCTCTTCTGCTCTCTCAACCACGCTCTTTTTATTTCCACACATCTCTCTTACCCTTACGTTACTTACTCGATCAAACCACCTCACACCACACATTGTCCTCAAACATCTCATTTCCAGCACATCCATCCTCCTGCGCACAACTCTATCCATAGTCCACGCCTCGCAACCATACAACATTGTTGGAACCACTATTCCTTCAAACATACCCATTTTTGCTTTCCGAGATAATGTTCTCGACTTCCACACATTCTTCAAGGCTCCCAGAATTTTCGCCCCCTCCCCCACCCTATGATCCACTTCCGCTTCCATGGTTCCATCCGCTGCCAGATCCACTCCCAGATATCTAAAACACTTCACTTCCTCCAGTTTTTCTCCATTCAAACTCACCTCCCAATTGAATTGACCCTCAACCCTACTGTACCTAATAACCTTGCTCTTATTCAAATTTACTCTTAACTTTCTTCTTTCACACACTACCAAACTCAGTCACCAGCTTCTGCAGTTTCTCACATGAATCCGCCACCAGCGCTGTATCATCAGCGAACAACAACTGACTCACTTCCCAAGCTCTCTCATCCCCAACAGACTTTATACTTGCCCCTCTTTCCAAAACTCTTGCATTCACCTCCCTAACAACCCTATCCATAAACAAATTAAACAACCATGGAGACATCACACACCCCTGCCGCAAACCTACATTCACTGAGAACCAATCACTTTCCTCTCTTCCTACACGTACACATGCCTTACATCCTCGATAAAAACTTTTCACTGCTTCTAGCAACTTGCCTCCCACACCATATATTCTTAATACCTTCCACAGAGCATCTCTATCAACTCTATCATATGCCTTCTCCAGATCCATAAATGCTACATACAAATCCATTTGCTTTTCTAAGTATTTCTCACATACATTCTTCAAAGCAAACACCTGATCCACACATCCTCTACCACTTCTGAAACCACACTGCGCTTCCCCAATCTGATGCTCTGTACATGCCTTCACCCTCTCAATCAATACCCTCCCATATAATTTGCCAGGAATACTCAACAAACTTATACCTCTGTAATTTGAGCACTCACTCTTATCCCCTTTGCCTTTGTACAATGGCACTATGCACGCATTCCGCCAATCCTCAGGCACCTCACCATGAGTCATACATACATTAAATAACCTTACCAACCAGTCAACAATACAGTCACCCCCTTTTTTAATAAATTCCACTGCAATACCATCCAAACCTGCTGCCTTGCCGGCTTTCATCTTCCGCAAAGCTTTTACTACCTCTTCTCTGTTTACCAAATCAATTTCCCTAACCCTCGCACTTTGCACACCACCTCGACCAAAACACCCTATATCTGCCACTCTATCATCAAACACATTCAACAAACCTTCAAAATACTCACTCCATCTCCTTCTCACATCACCACTACTTGTTATCACCTCCCCATTTGCGCCCTTCACTGAAGTTCCCATTTGCTCCATTGTCTTACGCACTTTATTTACCTCCTTCCAGAACATCTTTTTATTCTCCCTAAAATTTAATGATACTCTCTCACCCCAACTCTCATTTGCCCTTTTTTTCACCTCTTGTACCTTTCTCTTGACCTCCTGTCTCTTTCTTTTATACGTCTCCCACTCACTTTCATTTTTTCCCAGCAAAAATCGTCCAAATGCCTCTCTCTTCTCTTTCACTAATACTCTTACTTCTTCATCCCACCACTCACTACCCTTTCTAATCAACCCACCTCCCACTCTTCTCATGCCACAAGCATCTTTTGCGCAATCCATCACTGATTCCCTAAATACATCCCATTCCTCCCCCACTCCCCTTACTTCCATTGTTCTCACCTTTTTCCATTCTGTACTCAGTCTCTCCTGGTACTTCCTCACACAAGTCTCCTTCCCAAGCTCACTTACTCTCACCACCCTCTTCACCCCAACATTCACTTTTCTTTTCTGAAAACCCATACAAATCTTCACCTTAGCCTCCACAAGATAATGATCAGACATCCCTCCAGTTGCACCTCTCAGCACATTAACATCCAAAAGTCTCTCTTTCGCGCGCCTGTCAATTAACACGTAATCCAATAACGCTCTCTGGCCATCTCTCCTACTTACATAAGTATACTTATGTATATCTCGCTTTTTAAACCAGGTATTCCCAATCATCAGTCCTTTTTCAGCACATAAATCTACAAGCTCTTCACCATTTCCATTTACAACACTGAACACCCCATGTATACCAATTATTCCCTCAACTGCCACATTACTCAACTTTGCATTCAAATCACCCAACACTATAACCCGGTCTCGTGCATCAAAACCACTAACACACTCATTCAGCTGCTCCCAAAACACTTGCCTCTCTTGATCTTTCTTCTCATGCCCAGGTGCATATGCACCAATAATCACCCATCTCTCTCCATCAACTTTCAGTTTTACCCATATTAATCGAGAATTTACTTTCTTACATTCTATCACATACTTCCACAACTCCTGTTTCAGGAGTACTGCTACTCCTTCCCTTGCTCTTGTCCTCTCACTAACCCCTGACTTTACTCCCAAGACATTCCCAAACCACTCTTCCCCTTTACCCTTGAGCTTCGTTTCACTCAGAGCCAAAACATCCAGGTTCCTTCCCTCAAACATACTACCTATCTCTCCTTTTTTCACATCTTGGTTACATATATATATATATATATATATATATATATATATATATATATATATATATATATATATATATATATATATATATATATATATATATATATATATATATATATATATATATATATATATATATATATATATATATATATATATATATATATATATATATATATATATATATATATATATATATATATATATATATATATATATATATATATATATATATATATATATATATATATATATATATATATATATATATATATATATATATATATATATATATATATATATATATATATATATATATATATATATATATATATATATATATATATATATATATATATATATATATATATATATATATATATATATATATATATATATATATATATATATATATATATATATATATATATATATATATATATATATATATATATATATATATATATATATATATATATATATATATATATATATATATATATATATATATATATATATATATATATATATATATATATATATATATATATATATATATATATATATATATATATATATATATATATATATATATATATATATATATATATATATATATATATATATATATATATATATATATATATATATATATATATATATATATATACATACATATATATATATATATATATATATATATATATATATATATATATATATATATATATATATATATATATATATATATATATATATATATATATATATATATATATATATATATATATATATATATATATATATATATATATATATATATATATATATATATATATATATATATATATATATATATATATATATATAGGGTGTTTTGGTCGAGGTAGTGTGCGAAGTGAGAGGGTCAAGGAGAATGGTTTGGTGAACAGAGAAGAGGTAGTGAAAGCATTGCGGGAGATGAAAGCCGGAAAGCCGGCGGGTTTGGATGGTATTGCTGTGGAATTTATTAAAAAAGGGGTTGACTGTGTAGTTGCCTGGTTGGTAAGGATATTCACTGTATGTATGGTTCATGGTGAAGTGCCTTAGGGTTGGCGGAATGCATGTATAGTTTCATTGTACAAAGGCAAAGGGGATAAAGATGAGTGTTCAAATTACAGAGGCATACGTTTGTTGAGTATTCCTGGGAAATTATATGGGATTTTATTGATTGAGAGGGTGAAGGCATGTACAGAGCATCAGATTGAGGAAGAGCAGTGTGGTTTCCGAAGTTGTAGAGGGTATGTGGATTTGTGTGCTTTGAAGAATGTATGCAAAAAATGCTTAGAAAAATAGATGGATTTGTATATAGCATTTATGGATGTGGAGAAGGCATACGATAGAGCTGATAGAGATGCTTTGTGGAAGGTATCAAGAATATATTGTGTGGGAGGTAAGTTGCTAGAAGCAGTGAAAAGTTTTCATCAAGGATGTAAGGCATGTTTACGAATAGGAAGAGAGGAATGTGATGGGTTCCGAGTGAATGTTGGTTTGCGGCAGGGGTGCGTGATGCCTCCATGGTTGTTTCCAAGAACGTTATCTTGGAAAGCAAAATTGGATATGTCTTAAGGAATAGTGGTTCCAAAAATGTTATATGGTTGCGAGACGTGGGCTATAGATAGAGTAGTGCGGAGGAGGGTGGATGTGCTGGAAATGAGATGCTTGAGGACAATATGTGGTGTGAGGTGGTTTGATCGAGTAAGTAATGAAAGGGTAAGAGAGATGTTTGGTAATAAAAAGAGTGTGGTTGAAAGAGCAGAAGAGGTTGTTTTGAAATGGTTTGGTCTCATGTAGAGAATGAGTGAGGAAAGACTGACAAAGAGGATATATGTATCAGAGGTGGAGGGAACGAGAAGAAGTGGGAGACCAAATTGGAGGTGGAAAGATGGAGTGAAAAGGATTTTGAGTGATCGGGCCTGAACATGCTGGAGGGTGCAAGGCGTGCAAGGAATAGAGTGAATTGGAACGATGTGGTATACCGGGGTCGACGTGCTGTCAATTGATTGAACCAGGGCATGTGAAGCGTCTGGGGTAAACCATGGAAAGTTTTGTGGGGCCTGGATGTGGAAAGGGATCTGTAGTTTCGGTGCATTATACATGACAGCTAGAGACTGAGTGCGAACGAATGTGGCCTTTGTTGTCTTTTCCTAGCGCTACCTCGCACACATGCGGGGGAGGGGGTTGTTATTTCATGTGTGGCGGAGTGGCGACGGGAATGAATAAGGGTAGACAGTATGAATTATGTACATGTGTATATATGTATATGTCTGTGTGTGTGTATATATATGTATACGTTGAGATTTATAGGTATGTATATGTGCGTGTGTGGGCGTGTATACATATACATGTTTATGTGGGTGGGTTGAGCCATTCTTACATCTGGTTCCTTGCGCTACCTTGCTAACGCAGGAGACAGCGACAAAGTATAATAAATGAAAGGTATAATAATATATATATATATATATATATATATATATATATATATATATATATATATATATATATCTGGGGATAGGGGAGAAAGAATACTTCCCAGGTATTCCCTACGTGTCGTAGAAGGCGACTAAAAGGGGAAGGGGCAGGGAGGCTGGAAGTCCTCCCGTCTTGTTTTTTAAATTTCCAAAAAAGGAACAAAAAAGGAGGCCAAGGAAGGATATTCCCTCATAGGCTCTGTCCTCTCTTCTTAATGCTGTCTCGCTGACGCGTGAAATGGCGAATAGTATGAAAAAAAAGATTTATATATATATACATATATATATATATATATATATATATATATATATATATATATATATATATATATATATATATATATATATATATATATATATATATTTGTCCCTGGGGATAGGGGAGAAAGAATACTTCCCACGTATTCCCTGCGTGTCGTAGAAGGCGACTAAAATGGAAGGGAGCGGGGGGCTGGAAATCCTCCCCTCTCGTTTTTTTTTTTTTCTTTTTAATTTTCCAAAAGAGGGAACAGAGAAGAGGGTCAGGTGAGGATATTCCCTCAAAGGCCCAGTCCTCTGTTCTTAACGCTACCTCGCTATCGCGGGAAATGGCGAATAGTTTGAAAAAAAAAAGAAAAAAAAAAAAAAAAAAAAATATATATATATATATATATATATATATATATATATATATATATATGTATGTATGTATGTATTTATGTATTATGTGAGTCCCGTGTAGCTGTGATCACTGGCTGGAGGTATAGGACCAGTGGTGTGAGCTCCAGCTGAAGTACTAGGTATAAACGGTCACTTGCCTCAGGCGGTAGTGGACCGGTGCGTACCATCAACAACTCCACTTTACTGACTGTGGAACTTGGCAGCACACGGCCCTCTACTCTGTAATAAGACGTGTACTTTACACCCTGCAAATCACCGGGTTTTTAGATCTTGCCTCGTAATGTTACCTTCATCTGCAATTCTGGTTTCACCTCGCGTTCTTCGCTCGGGACCAGGAGAGGCTGCCTCTAGCCGACGAGAGAAGGACGAGACGTAAACATAGTGGACTATAATTTCATAACACCATATGGCACCCAGTTATCACCTACAGACTCTCTTTATTTACGTTGTTCATCATGTGAATCTCTGGGTAATAGCGGGTCTGACAGTGGTAACATGTACTTACCCTTATCTCCACCCACCTGCCATATACTTAATTGTTTAACGTGAGCAGATCTCTCCACACTCCCTCCTGTACCCTTGGTGTGCCCACAGCAGCTATGTGAGCTCATAGTTACTGTATCCGCGACTCAAGTTTTATTGTTATGGTATCAAAATGGTAGTTTTATTCAGCTTGCGTGGCAACTCAGTATATTGGATGTGGTTTCAGTAGCTTGCAGAAGAACTGAGATAATGACATGAACCATGATAATGAGCCGTCAGTGCAGGAGCAGGTTGTAGATGTACTGAGATTTGGCATAAACCATAATAAGGAGCCGTCAATACATAGCGCCACTTAAGACACAATATATCACCATTTTCTACCCCAATACCCGCAGCAGGTGAGGTTCTCTCCCCAACTACTATATTTGTCCATATCTCTAGCCAGATCCTGCCGCAAAGTGAGGCCCTTGCCAACCCAGACAACCTATTGTGTCGGCCACTTATCCCACATCAAACATAAGTTGTACGCAGATTAACATACTTCCCACTAAGGATGTCAGCTGCACCGAACGTATTTCAAATAATTAAACTCTATTGTAAACCTGCTGGAATATGTTACACCATTTGCGGCGCAGGGTTGGCCACATCGTAACATAATGACATCTTGCTAGACGTGTAGATGTTATCTTCATACCTCAGATGTCAAGGGATTACTGATATCCTTGTTCTCTTTACACAGGCAGCTTATATGTTAATGAATTATGTAAATATTAGTTTTCACGTTTGTAACTCATCAAAAAAAGTAAATAAAAGGTGCTTCATTTGATGGATCATAGTGAGTCTCCCCAGAATGAGTCATGTCATTGGATTATCCGATCATGATGGATTGCTGTGCGTGCTGTGCCCTGGATCCTGCGCACTGCGCACTGTACACTGGGCGCCAAAAGATGGGTGTAAGGAGCTTCACGCTGTTCGTCGGACGCTGTGCGCTGGACGCTGGAAGCTGTATGTTGGGTGTTGGACGCTATACACTGGGCGCTGATTGTTGGGTGCTGGGAAGTTTACGCTATGCATTGGACGCTGGGCGCTGGACGGTAGTAGCCGGAGGTAGGAGAGGATGCAGGGGGACACAAGGTGCTCTGGCCAGAGTCGGAATAGTGGGCGGAAGGTTGCTGAGACCCAGGTTTATTCTGTGATGTACAGAGAAATTGAAACTCAGGTTATCTCTATGATGTACAGAGACAGTGAAACCCACCTCAGCTTTGTGGTGTACAGGAAACTGAGACCAGTAAAGGGTCGACGTTGGGCGGTGTTGGAGCTCGGGGCCTTAACTGAGGCCTGTGCTAAGGAGCCGTTTTTCGGTACACCAAAGTATAAAGTCAGGATATCATGGCTCAGGATACCAAGACGTCTTAGAGGGAATGTGTTTATACGTATGAGTGAGGCCAGTGAAAGGACAATTACAAAACATGATACTAAAGCCAGTATTACTCATATCTACGTCAAAGCTTTGACTTATGGTAACTTCATATATTCATTCATTCATTTATAATACTTTGTCGCTGTCTCCCGCGTTAGCGAGGTGGCGCAAGGAAACAGACGAAAGAATGGCCCAACCCACCCACATACACATGTATATACATACACGTTCACACACGCACATATACATACCTATACATTACAACGTATACATATATATACATAAGCAGACATGTACATATATGCACATGTACATAATTCATACTTGCTGCCTTCGTTCATTCCCGTCGCCACCCCGCCAGACATGAAATGACAACCCCCTCCCCCCGCATGCGCGCGAGGTAGCGCTAGGAAAAGACAAAAAAAGCTGCATTAGATCACACTCAGTCTCTAGCTGTCATGTATAATGCACAGAAACCACAGCTCCCTGCATAAATAATGATATATATATATATATATATATATATATATATATATATATATATATATATATATATATATATATATATATATATATATCGAATATTCCTATGACTCCATGGGGAAGATGAAACACGATAAGTTCCCAAGTGCACTTTCGTGTAATAATCAGATCATCAGGGGAGACACAAGAGAGAAATATAACAGTCAGTTGATATATATCGAAGAGACGAAGCTAGGACGCAATTTTACAAATTCTATCAACAATAAAGTTATCTAATTTGTATAGACTATCACTGATATTAAGATTATAATTCTTTGTGTATCTAATAATAGAAGATTCAATATTTCTCGTGGTAATAGAGTTAGAGTTAATAGCTGAGATGGCATTATTCCAGTCAATACAATGATCATAGTTTTTAACGTGACCAAACAAGGCGTTTGATTCTTGTCCCGTTCTTATACTATATTTATGTTGCTTAAGTCTAACAGAAAGAGCCTTACCAGTCTGCCCAAAATAAAACTTATCACAATTACTACATGTCACTTTATAGATGCATCCTGGAGAATTTTCTGGTGAATTCCTGATTAAGATAGTCTTTATAGTATCATTGTTGCTGAAGGCAACATTTGCCTTAAAGGATTTAAGCAACATGGGAAGTAAAGTAAAATTGTCATTAAAAGGGAGAACTAAAAGATTCTAGGTGTCAATGGGAGGTTTGGGCTCAACTCTGTAAGAAAGAAAACAAACGAAAGAATGGCCCAACCCACCCACATACACATGAATACACATAAACGCCCGCACACGCAAATATACATACATATACATTTCAGCTTATACTTACATATACATACACAGACATATACATATATACACATGTACATATTCATACTTGCTGCCTTCATCCATTCCCGTCGCAACCCCGCCACACAATGAAATAGCACCCCCCCCCCTCTCGCGAGGTAACGCTAGGAAAAGACAAAAAAGGCTACATTCGTTCACACTCAGTTTCTAGGTGTCATGTGTAATGCACCGTAACCACAGCTCCCTTTCCACTTCCAGGCCCAACAAAACATTCCATGGTTTACCCCAGATGCTTCACATGCCCTGGTTCAATCCATTGACAGCACATCGACCCCAGTTATACCACATCGTTCCAATTCATTCTATTCCTTGCACGCCTTTCACCTTCCTGTATGTTCAGGCCCCGATCGCTCTAAATCTTTTTCACTCCATCCTTCTACCTCCAGTTTGGTCTCCCGCTTCTCCTTGTTCCCTCTACCTCTGACACATATATCCTCTTTGTCAATCTTTCCTCACTCATTCTCTCCATGTGACCAAACCATTTCAAAACGCCCTCTTCTGCTCTCTCAACCACACTCTTTTTATTACCACATATCTCTCTTACCCTTTCATTACTTACTCGAACAAACCACCTCACACCACTGGGAGGTCCGTGAATGAGTCAGGAACTCTAGCTGCTACAAAACAGAAGTGAACTCTATATTTTTTCATACATATTCTCCATTTCCCGCGTTATTGAGGTAGCGTCAGGAACAGAGAACTGAGCCTTATAAGAAAAAAGATCCTCACTTGGCCCAATTCTCTGTTCCATCTTTCGGAAAATTGAAAAATTAGGACGGGAGGATTTCTAGTCCCCCGCTCCCATTTCCATTTAGTCGCCTTTTGCGACACGCAGGGAATACTTCGGAAGTATTCTTTCTCCCCTATCCCCATTGACAGTATATTCATACTATATATATATATATATATATATATATATATATATATATATATATATATATATATATATATATATATATATATATATATATATGTAAACAGAGAGGAGGTAGTAAAAACTTTGCGTAAGATGAAAGTCGGCAAGGCAGCGGATTTAGATGGCACTGCAGTGGAATTTATTACAAAAGTGGGTGACTGTATCGTTGACTGGGTGATAAGGTTATTTAGTGTATGTATGACTCATGGTGAGGTGCCTGAGAACTGGCGGAATGCTTGCATAGTGCCATTGTACAAAGGCAAAGGGGATAAGAGTGAGTGCTCAAATTACAGAGGTATAAGTATGTTGAGTATTCCTGGGAAATTATATGAAAGGGCATTGATTGAGAGGGTGAAGGCATGTACAGAGCATCAGATTGGGGAAGAGAAATGTGGATGCAGAAGTGGTAGAGGATGTGTGGACTAGGTGTTTGCTTTGAAAAATGTATGTGAGAAATACTTAGAAAAGCAAATGAATTTGTATGAAGCATTTATGGATCTGGAGAAGGTATATGATGGAGTTGTTACAGATGCTTTGTGGAAGGTATTAAGAATATATGGTGTGGGAGGTAAGTTGTTAGAAGCAGTGAAAAGTTTTTTATCGAGGATGTAAGGCATGTGTACTTGTAGGAAGAGAGAAAAGTGATAGGTTCTCACTGAATGTTGGTTTGCGGCAGGGGTGCGTGATGTCTCCATGGTTGTTCAATTTGTTTATAAATGGGGTTGTTAGGGAGGTGAATGCAAGAGTTTTGGAAAGAGTGGCAGTAATGCAGTCTGTTGTGGATGAGAGAGCTTGGGAAGTGAGTCAGTTGTTCTTCGCTGATGATACAACGCTGGTGGGTGATTCGGGTGAGAAACTGCAGAAGCGGGTGACTGAATTTGGTAAAATGTGTGAAAGAAGAAAGCTAAGAGTAAATGTGAATAAGAACAAGGTTATTAGGTACAGTAGGGTTGAGGGACAAGTCAATTGGGAGGTAAGTTTGAGTGGAGAAAAAGTGGAGGAAGTAAATTGTTTTAGATATCTGGAAGTGGATTTGGCAGTGGATGGAACGATGGAAGCGGAAGTGAACCATAGGGTGGGGGAGGGGACGAAAGTTCTGGGAGCATTGAAGAATGTGTGGAAGTCGAGAATGTTATCTTGGAAAGCAAAAATTGGTATGTTTGAAGGAAAAGTGATTCCAACAATGTTATATGGTTTCGAGGCGTGGGCTATAGAGTTATGCGGAGGAAGGTGGATGTGCTGAAAATGAGATGTTTGAAGTCAATATGTGGTGTGAGGTGGTTTGATCGAGTAAGTAATGAAACGGTAAGAGAGATGTGTGGTAATAAAAAGAGTGTGGTTGAGAGAGCAGAAGAGGGTGTTTTGAAATGGTTTGGTCACATGGAGAGAATGAGTGAGGAAAGATTGACAAAGAGGATATATGTGCAAGAGGTGGAGGGAACAAGGAGAAGTGGGAGACCAAATTGGAAGTGGAAAGATGGAGTGAAAAAGATTTTATGTGATCGGGGCCTGAACATGCAGAAGGGTGAAAGACGTGCAAGGAATAGAGTGAATAGGAACAGTGTGGCATAGCGGGGTCAACGTGCTGTCAATAGATTGAACCAGGGCATGTGAAGCGTCTAGGGTAAACCATGGAAAGTTCTGTGGGGCCTAGATGTGGAAAGGGAGCTAGGTTTCGGTGCATTGTAAATGAGAACTAGAGACTGAGTGTGAACGAATGTGGCCTTTGTTGTGTTTACCTAGCGCTACCTCACGCACATGCGGGGGAGGGGGTTGTCATTTCATGTGTGGCGGGGTGGCGACGGGAATGAATAAGGGCAAACAATACAAATTATGTAAACGTGTATATATATGTATATGTCTGTGTGTATATATATATATATATATATATATATATATATATATATATATATATTATATATATATATATATATATATATATATATATATATATATATATATATATATATATTTATATATATATATATATATATATATATATATATATATATATATATATATATATATATATATATATATATATATATATATATATATATATATATATATATATATATATATATATATATATACCTTGAGATGTATAGGTATGTATATGTGCTGTGTGTGGACGGGTATGTATATATATATGCATGTGGGTGGGTTGGGCCATTCTTTCGTCTGTGTCCTTGCGCTACCTCGCTAACGCGAGAGACAGCGAGAAAGTAATATATATATATTTATATATATATATATATATTTTTCTTTTTTTTTGCTTTGTCGCTGTCTTCCGCGTTTGCGAGGTAGCGCAAGGAAACAGACGAAAGAAATGGCCCAACCCACCCCCATACACATGTATATACATACGTCCACACACGCAAATATACATACCTACACAGCTTTCCATGGTTTACCCCAGACGCTTCACATGCCCTGATTCAATGCACTGACAGCACGTCAACCCCGATATACCACATCGATCCAATTCACTCTATTCCTTGCCCTCCTTTCACCCTCCTGCATGTTCAGGCCCCGATCACACAAAATCTTTTTCACTCCATCTTTCCACCTCCAATTTGGTCTCCCACTTCTCCTTGTTCCCTCCACCTCCGACACATATATCCTCTTGGTTAATCTTTCCTCACTCATTCTCTCCATGTGCCCGAACCATTTCAAAACACCCTCTTCTGCTCTCTCAACCACGCTCTTTTTATTACCACACATCTCTCTTACCCTTACGTTACTTACTCGATCAAACCACCTCACACCACACATTGTCCTCAAACATCTCATTTCCAGCACATTCCATCCTCCTGCGCACAACTCTATCCATAGCCCACGCCTCGCAACCATACAACATTGTTGGAACCACTATTCCTTCAAACATACCCATTTTTGCTTTCCGAGATAATGTTCTCGACTTCCACACATTCTTCAAGGCTTCCAGGATTTTCGCCCCCTCCCCCACCCTATGATCCACTTCCGCTTCCATGGTTCCATCCGCTGACAGATCCACTCCCAGATATCTAAAACACTTTACTTCCTCCAGTTTTTCTCCATTCAAACTTACCTCCCAATTGACTTGACCCTCAACCCTACTGTACTTAATAACCTTGCTCTTATTCACATTTACTCTTAACTTTCTTCTTTCACACACTTTACCAACATAAGTGACCAGCTTCTGCAGTTTCTCACATGAATCAGCCACCAGCGCTGTATCATCAGCGAACAACAACTGACTCACTTCCCAAGCTCTCTCATCCCCAACAGACTTCATACTTGCCCCTTTCCAAAACTCTTGCATTTACCTCCCTAACAACCCCAACCGTAAACAAATTAAACAACCATGGAGACATCACACATCCCTGCCGCAAACCTACATTCACTGAGAACCAATCAGTTTCCTCTCTTCCTACACGTACACATGCCTTACATCCTCGATAAAAACTTTTCACTGTTTCTAACAACTTGCCTCCCACACCATATATTCTTAATACCTTCCACAGAGCATCTCTATCAACTCTATCATATGCCTTCTCCAGATCCATAAATGCTACATACAAATCCATTTGCTTTTCTAAGTATTTCTCACATACATTCTTCAAAGCAAACACCTGATCCACACATCCTCTACCACTTCTGAAACCGCACTGCTCTTCCCCAATCTGATGCTCTGTCCATGCCTTCACCCTCTCAATCAATACCCTCCCATATAATTTACCAGGAATACTCAACAAACTTATACCTCTGTAATTTGAGCACTCACTCTTATCCCCTTTGCCTTTGTACAATGGCACTATGCACGCATTCCGCCAATCCTCAGGCACCTCACCATGAGTCATACATACATTAAATAACCTTACCAACCAGTCAACAATACAGTCACCCCCTTTTTTAATAAATTCCACTGCAATACCATCCAAACCTGCTGCCTTGCCGGCTTTCATCTTCCGCAAAGCTTTTACTACCTCTTCTCTGTTTACCAAATCAATTTCCCTAACCCTCTCACTTTCCACACCACCTCGACCAGAACACCCTATATCTGCCACTCTATCATCAAACACATTCAACAAACCTTCAAAATACTCACTCCATCTCCTTCTCACATCACCACTACTTGTTATCACCTCCATATTTGCGCCCTTCACTGAAGTTCCCATTTGCTCTCTTGTCTTACGCACTTGATTTACCTCCTTCCAGAACATCTTTTTATTCTCTGTAAAATTTAATGATGCTCTCTCACCCCAACTCTCATTTGCCCTCTTTTTCACCTCTTGCACCTTTCTCTTGACCTCCTGTCTCTTTCTTTTATACATCTCCCACTTAATTGCATTTTTTCCCTGCAAAAATCGTCCAAATGCCTCTCTCTTCTCTTTCACTAATTCTCTTACTTCTTCATCCCACCGCTCACTACCCTTTCAAATCAACCCACCTCCCACTCTTCTCATGCCACAAGCATCTTTAGCGCAACCCATCACTGATTCCCTAAATACATCCCATTTCTCCCACACTCCATTTACTTCCATATTTCTCACATTTTTCCATTCTGTACTCAGTCTCTCCTGGTACTTCCTCACACAAGTCTCCTTCCCAAGCTCACTTACTCTCACCACCCTCTTCACCCCAACATTCACTCTTCTTTTCTGAAAACCCATACAAATCTTCACCTTAGCCTTCACAAGATAATGATCAGACATCCCTCCAGTTGCACCTCTCAGCACATTAACATCCAAAAGTCTCTCTTTCACGCGCCTGTCAATTAACACGTAATCCAATAACGCTCTCTGGCCATCTATATATATATATATATATATATATATATATATATATATATATATATATATATATATATATATATATATATATATATATATATATATATATACATATATATATATATATATATATATATATATTTATATATATATATATATATATATATATATATATATATATATATATATATATATATATATATATATATATATATATATATATATATATATATATATATATATAATTTATCCCTGGGGATAGGGGAGAAAGAATACTTCCCACGCATTCCTCACGTGTCGTAGAAGGTGACTAAAGGGGACGGGACCGGGGGGCCAGAAACCCTCCCCTCCTTGTATTTTAACCTTCTAAAAGGGGAAACAAAAGAAGGGGTCACGCGGGGAGTGCTCATCCTCCTCGAAGGCTCAGACTGGGGTGTCTAAATGTGTGTGGATGTAACCAAGATGAGAAAAAAGGAGAGTTAGGTAGTATGTTTGAGGAAAGGAACCTGGATGTTTTGGCTTTAAGTGAAACGAAACTCAAGGGTAAAGGGAAGAGTGGTTTGGGAATGTCTTGGGATTAAAGTCAGGGGTTAGTGAGAGAACAATAGTAAAGGAAGGAGTAGCACTACTCCTGAAACAGGAGTGGTGGGAGTATGTGATAGAGTGTAAGAAAGTAAACTCTAGATTGATATGGGTAAAACTGAAAGTTGATGGAGAGAGATGGGTGATTATTGGTGCATATGCACCTGGGCATGAGAAGAAAGATCATGAGAGGCAAGTGTTTGGGGAGCAGCTGAATGAGTGTGTTAGTGGTTTTGATGCACGAGACCGGGTTATAGTGATGGGTGATTTGAATGCAAAGGTGAGTAATGTGGCAGTTGAGGGAATAATTGGTATACATGGGGTGTTCAGTGTTATAAATGGAAATGGTGAAGAGCTTGTAGATTTATGTGCTGAAAAAGGACTGGTGATTGTGTATACCTGGTTTAAAAAGAGAGATATACACACAAATATACGTATGTAAGTAGGAGAGATGGCCAGAGAGCGTTACTGGATTACGTGTTAATTGATAGGCGCAGAAAACGAGAGACTTTTGGATGTTAATGTGCTGAGGTGGAACTGGAGGGATGTCTGATCATTATCTTGTGGAGGCGAAGGTGAAGATTTATAGAGGTTTTCAGAAAATGAGAGAGAATGTTGGGGTGAAGAGAGTGGTGAGAGTAAGTGAGCTTGGGAAGGAGACGTGTGTGAGGAAGTACCATGAGAGACTGAGTACGGAATGGAAAAGGGTGGGAACAAAGGAGGTAAGGGGAGTGGGGGAGGAATGGGATGCATTTAGGGAAGCAGTGATGGCTTGCGCAAAAGATGCTTGTGGCATGAGAAGAGTATGAGGTGGGCAGATTAGAAAGGGTAGTGAGTGGTGGGATGAAGAAGTAAGATTATTAGTGAAAGAGAAGAGAGAGGCATTTGGACGATTTTTGCAGGGAAATAAAGCAAATGAGTGGGATATGTATAAAAGAAAGAGGCAGGAGGTCAAGTGAAAGGTGCAAGAGGTGAAAAAGAGGGCAAATGAGAGTTGGGGTGAGAGAGTATCATTAAATTTTAGGGAGAATAAAAAGATGTTCTGGAAGGAGGTAAATCAAGTGCGTAAGACGAGGGAACAAATGGGAACTTCAGTGAAGGGGGCTAATGGGGAGGTGATAACAAGTAGTGGTGATGTGAGAAGGAGGTGGAGTGAGTATTTTGAAGTTTTGTTGAATGTGTTTGATGATAGAGTGGCAGATATAGGGTGTTTTGGTCGAGGTGGTGTGCAAAGTGAGAGGGTTAGGGAAAATGATGTGGTAAACAGAGAAGAGGTAGTAAAAGCTTTGCGGAAGATGAAAGCCTGCAAGGCAGCGGGTTTGGATGGTATTGCAGTGGAATTTATAAACAATGTGGGTGACTGTGTTGTTGACTGGTTGGTTAGGTTTTTTAATGTATGTATGATTCATGGTAAGGTGCCTGAGGATTGGCGGAATGCTTGCATAGTGCCATTGTACAAGGGCAAAGGGGACAAAGGTGAGTGCTCAAATTACAGAGGTATAAGTTTGTTGAGTATTCCTGATAAATTATATGGGAGGGTATTGATTGAGAGGGTGAAGGCATGTACAGAGCATCAGATTGGGGAAGAGCAATGCGGTTTCAGAAGTGGTAGAGGATGTGTGGATCAGGTGTTTGCTTTGAAGAATGTATGTGAGAAATACATAGAAAAGCAAATGGATTTGTGTGTAGCATTTATGGATCTGGAGAATGCATATAATAGAGTTGATAGAGATGCTCTGTGGAAGGTATTAAGAATATATGGTGTGGGAGGCAAGTTGTTAGAAGAAATGAGAAGTGTATATCGAGGATGTAAGGCATGTGTACGTGTAGGAAGAGAGGAAAGTGATTGGTTCTCAGTGAATGTAGGTTTGCGGCAGGGGTGTGTGATGTCTCCATGGTTGTTTAATTTGTTTATGGATGGGGTTGTTAGGGAGGTGAATGCAAGAGTTTTGGAAAGAGGGGCAAGTATGCTGTCTGTTGTGGATGAGAGAGCTTGGGAAGTGAGTCAGGTGTTGTTCGCTGATGATACAGCGCTGGTGGCTGATTCATGTGAGAAACTGCAGAAGCTGGTGACTGAGTCTTGTAAAGTGTATGAAAGAAGAAAGTTAAGAGTAAATGTCAATAAGAGCAAGGTTATTAGGTACAGTAGGGTTGAGGGTCAGGTCAACTGGGAGGTATGTTTGAATAGAGAAAAACAGGAGGAAGTGAAGTGTTTTAGATATCTGGGAGTGGATTTGGCAGCGGATGGAACCATGGAAGCGGAAGTGAATCATATGGTGGGGGAGGAGGCGAAAATTATGGGAGCCTTGAAGAATGTATGGAAGTCGAGAACATTATGTCGGAAAGCAAAAATGGGTATGTTTGAAGGAATAGTGGTTCCAACAATGTTGTATGGTTGCGAGGCGTGGGCTATGGATAGAGTTGTGGGCAGGAGGGTGGATGTGCTGGAAATGAGATGTTTGAGGACAATATGTCGTGTGAGGTGTTTTGATCGAGTAAGTAATAATAGGGTAAGAGAGATTTGTGGAAATAAAAAGAGTGTGGTTGAGAGAGCAGAAGAGGGTGTTTTGAAATGGTTTGGTCACATGGAGAGAATGAGTGAGGAAAGATTGACTAAGAGGATATATGTGTGGGAGGTGGAGGGAACGAGGAGAAGTGGGAGACCAAATTGGAGGTGGAAAAATGGAGTGGAAAAGATTTTGAGTGATCGGGGCCTGAACATGCAGGAGGGTGAAAGGTTTGCAAGGAATAGAGTGAATTGGAACGATGTTGTATAACGTGGTCGACGTGCTGTCAATGGATTGAACCAGGGTATGTGAAGCGTCTGGGGTAAACTATGGAAAGTTCTGTGGGGCCTGGATGTGGAAAGGGAAGTGTGGTTTCGGTGCATTATTACATGACAGTTAGAGAATGAGTGTGAATAAATTGGGCCTTTGTTGTCTTTTCCTAGCGCTACCTCGCACACATTCATTTCTTGTGTGGCGAGGTTGCGATGGGAATGAATAAAGGCAGACAGTATGAATTATGTACATGTGTATATATATATATATATATATATATATATATATATATATATATATATATATATATATATATATATATATATATATATATATATATATATATATATATATATATATATATATATATATATATATATATATATATATATATATATGTATCGTTGAGATGTATAGGTATGTATATTTGCGTGTGTGGACGTGTATGTATATACATGTGTATGTGGGTGGGTTGGGCCATTCTTTCCTCTGTTTCCTTGAGCCACCTCGCTAACGCGGGAGACAGCGACAAAGCAAGATAAACAAAAAAATAAATAAATATATATATATATATATATATATATATATATATATATATATATATATATATATATATATATATATATATATATATATATATATATATATATAAATAACCCTACGACACGCATTACCCGCGTGTCGTAGAAGGCGACTAAAGGGGACGGGAGTGGAGGGCTAGAAATCTACCCCTCCTTGTATTCTAACTTTCTAAAACGTGGAACAGGAGTCATGCGGGTAGTGCTAAATGTGTGCCGATGTAACAAAGATGAGAAATAAGGAGAGATAGGTAGTATGTTTGAGGAAAGGAACCTGGGTGCTCTGGCTCTAAGTGAAACCAAGCTCAAGGGTAAAGTGGAAGAACGGGTTAGGCATATCTTGGGGGTAAAGTCAGGGGTTGGTGAGAGGACAAGTGTAAACGAAGGAGTAGCACTACTCCTGAAGCATGAGTTGTGGGAGTATGTGATAGAGTGTAAGAATGTAAACTCTAGATCTGGGTAAAACTGAAAGTGGATAGTGAGACATGGGCTATTATTAGCGTCTATGCACCTGGTCATGAGAAGAAAGATTATGAGAGGCATGTGTTTTGGGAGCAGCTGAGTGAGTGTGTTAGCAGCTTTGATGCAGAAGACCGGGCTATAGTGATGGGAGATTTGAATGCAAAGATGGGTAATGTGGCAGTTGAGGGTATACTTGCTGCACATGGTGTGTTCAGTGTTGTAAATCGAGACGGTGATGAGCTTGTAGATATATGTGTTGAAAAACAACTGTTGATTGGGAATACCTGGTTTAAAAAGAAAGATATACATACGTATATGAATGTAAGTAGGAGAGATGGCCAGAGAACGTTATTGGAGTACGTGTTAATCGATAGGCGCGTGAATGAGAGACTTTTGGATGTTAATGTGCTGAGAGGTGCAACTGGAGGGATATCTAATCATCATCTTGTGGAGGCTAAGGTGTAGATTTGTAGAAGTTTTCAGAAAAGAGGAAAGAACGTTGGGGTGAAGAGAGTGGTGAGAGTAAGTGAGCTTGGAATGGAGACTTGTGTGAGGAAGTACCAGGAGAGACTGAGTGCAGAATGGAAAAAGGTGGGAGCAAATGACGTAAGAGGAGTGGGGGAGGAATGGGATGTATTTAGGGAAGTAGTGATGGATTTCGCAAAAGTTGCTTGTGGTATGAGAAAGGTGGGAGGTGGGCAGATTAGAAAAGGTAGTACGTGGTGGGTCGGAGAGGTAAGATTGTTCGTGAAAGAGAGGAGAGAGGCGGTTGAACGATTTTTGCAGGGAAGTATTGCGAATGACTTAGACATGTGCAAAAGAAAGAGGCAGGAGGTCAAGAGAAAGATGCAAGAGGTGAAAAAGAGGGCAAATGAGGGTTGGGGTGAGAGAGTATCATTAGATTTTAGGGAGAATAAAAAGATGTTTTGGGAAAAGGTAAATAAAGTGCTCAAGGCAAATGAACAAATAGGAACGTCGGTGAAGGGTGCTAATGGTAAGGTAATAACGAGTAGTGATTAAGGAGAAGGAGATGGAGTGAGTATTTTGAATGTTTGTTGAATGTGTTTGATGATAGAGTGGGAGATATAGGGTGTTTTGGTCGAGGTAATGTGCGAAATGAGAGGGTCAGGGAGAAAGATCTGGTGAACAGAGAAGAGGTAGTGAAAGCATTGCTGAAGATGAAAGCCGGGAAGACGGTGGGTTTGGATGATATTGCAGTGGAATTAAAAAAGGGGGTGACTTTGTTGTTGACTGGTTGGTAAGGATTTTCAAAGTATATATGGTTTATTGTGAAGTGCCTGATGATTAGCGGAATGCATGCATAGTGCCATTATACAAAGGCAAAGGGGACAAAAGTGAGTGTTCAAATTACAGAGGTAGAGGTTTGTTGAATATTCCTGGGAAATTATATGGGAGGGTATTGATTGAGAGGGTAAAGGAATGTACAGAGCATCAGATTGGGGAAGAGCAGTGTGTTTTCAGAAGTGGTAGAGGATGTGTGGATCAGGTGCTTGCTTTGAAGAATGTATGTGAGAAATACTTAGAAAAACAGATGGATTTGTATGTAGCATTTATGGATCTGGAGAAGGCATATGATAAAGTTAATAGAGAAGCTTTGTGGAAGGTTTTAAGAGTATATGATGTGGGAGGTAAGTTGCTAGAAGCAGTGAAAAGTTTTTTTATCGAGGGTGTGAGGCATGTGTACGTTTATAAAGAAAGGAAAGTGATTGGTTCCCAGTGAATGTCGGTTTGCGGCAGGGGTGCGTGATGTCTCCATGGTTGTTTGATTTTTTATGGATATGGTTGTTAGGGAGGTGAATGCAAGAGTTTTGGAGAGAGGGGCAAGTATGCAGTCTGTTGTGGATGAGAAGGCTTGGGAAGAGAGTCAGTTGTTGTTCGCTGATGGTACAGCGTTGGTGGCTGATTCGGGTGAGAAATTGCAGAAGCTGATGACTGAGTTTAGCAAAGTATGTGAAAGAAGAAAGCTGAGATTAAATGTGAATAAGAGCAAGCTTCTTAGGTACAGTAGGGTTGAAGGACAAGTTAATTGGGAGGTAAGTTTGAATGGAGAAAAAATGGAGGAAGTGAATTGTTATAGATATCTGGAAGTGGATTTAGCAGCGGATGGAACCATGGAAGCGGAAGTGAATCACAGGGTGGGGGAGGGGTGATGGCTCTGGGAGCGTTAAAGAATGTGTGGAAGGCGAGAACGTTATCTCGGAAAGCAAAAATGGGTATGTTTGAAGGAATAGTGGTTCCAACAATGTTACATGGTTGTGAGGAGGGGGCTATAGACAAAATTTTGTGGAGGAAGGTGGATGTGTTAGAAATGAATTGCTTGAGGGCAATATGTTGTGTGAGGTGGCTTGATCGAGTAACTAATGAAAGGGTAGAGAGATGTGTGGTAATAAAGAGTGTGGTTGAGAGAGCAGAAGAGGGCGTATTGAAATGTTTTGGTCACATGGAGAGAATGAGTGAGAAAATATTGACAAAGATGACAAAGATGTGTCAGAGGTGGAGTTAGTAAGGAGAAGTGTGAGATCAAATTGGAGGTGGAGGGTTGGAGTGAAAAGGATTTTGAGCGATCGGGGCCTGTACATACAAGTGGGTGAAAGGCGTGCAAGGAATAGAGTGAATTGGAACGATGTGATATAACGGGGTCGACCTGCTGTCAGTGGATTGAACCAGGGCATGTGAAGCGTCTGGGGTAAACCATGGAAAGTTTTGTGGGGCCTGGATGTGGAAATGTAGCTGTGGTTTCGGTGCATTACGCATTTCAGCTAGAGACTGGGTGTGAACGAATGTGGCCTTTTTTTTGTCTTTTCCTATCGCTACCGTGCACGCGCGTGGGGGAGGGGGGTGCCATTTCATGTGTGGTGGGGTAGCGACGGAAATGGATGAAGGCAGCTAGTATGAATATGTATATGTGTGTATATGTATACGTCTGTGTATGTATATGTATGTATACGTTGAAATGTATATGTATGAATATGTGAGGGCGTTTATGTATATGCATGTGTATGTGGGTGGGTTGGGCCATTCTTTTGTCTGTTTCCTTGCCCTACCTCGCTACCGCGGGTGACAGCGACTAAGTGTAATAAATTCAAATGAATAAACATTTATTTTTTTTATACTTAATGAAGAATGGCCATTTCACTCATATGCACACATATGTATATATAAACGCCTATATACGCACATATACCCAGATATACATATAGATATCAACATATGCATCCATATACATACACATACAAAGGCATATACATATATACGCATGTACATATGTATATCATGTATATCATATATACACACATATATATATATATATATATATATATATATATATATATATATATATATATATATATATATATATATATATATATATATATATATATATAATGGGCAAATAAAAAGGTCGGTTTGAAATTTGATTTGAAACCTGTACTTATATCAAGCAGCCACACATTTTCAGCACCTGACATATATCAACCAGTTCATATATATCAAACACCTCGCACAAGTTAAGTAATTCTTATATACCAATCAGCTCTCATAAATCGAGATGCTCACATATATCAACTCACATATTTCAGGCGCCTCAAATAAATCAATCAACTCACATATATCAAACGGCTCACATAGATCAAGCAGCTCACATGTATCAAGCAACTCACATGTATGAAGCTTGTCACATAAATCAAGCAGCTCACATGTATCAAGCAACTCACATGTATGAAGCTTGTCACATAAATCAAGCAGCTCACATGTATCAAGCAGTCACACAATGGAGCTGGCCACTTGATCAACTCTAGAACCATGAAGTTGAGAGAGTGGGTTGAGGCTCTGGCCTGGCGCCATCCTCCGAGCTGCACAGGTTTGTAATCATTAGACAGTGGTCACCTCATATATGGACCAGGTTAAAGGTGTCGGTTAACCCGCTTTTGGCGGTTCACCCCTCCTCCGTCTTCATTGCTGTCCTCGGCTCCCTCTAACTCTGCCATTGTTCATCTTGAACTGAGTAATACTGAACCTAATGGACGGTATCTCCTTATCTTGCTGTTTTTCTTATCATCTATCATACTGGAATCTATAAAGGGATACTCTTACCTCCACAGTAAAAGATTGGGATGCCCGGTTGATAAACCAATGCTCGCCCCTCCTCTCTCTTTCACAGCTTATCTGAAGAAGTGTTCATTTTCCTGGCGTCGTGATGGAGATGTGGTTACCTCAGGGAGGACGATAGCGGTGACGACTGAATCCACGGTTACAAGGTGGACACCTGCATGGCTCACTGCTGTTGTGGTCTGGCTGTGGATAGCATTTGCCTCCCTGTCCGTCTTCATCTTCCTCTTATTCAGTTTTCATCTGTCTCTCCCGACCTTACTGATAGATCCCTCCATGTCGGGCAGCAGAGTCACTAACGAGGTGTATGGCAGCTAGCCAACTATCGCAACTAACAATCTATGTAACAATAATAGATTTTGCTGATCATTTCTTGATTTCCCTTTGTCCAGTTGATGACCACTATATACCTGCCCAAGTGACTGTATTGTTCATCGTACTTGTTTGCCCATGACTGTCATGCAAGTTGTAACTCATCGTTCTTCACTCTGTATGAAACAGAACCGCAAAGAAACATTTAGGCTTTTCTCTTTTTCTATGTTTAGTTAAGTTTTGTACTACTATGTAACTCTCCTGATGGTGATATGAAGCAGCACCTCAGTAATCGCCATGCATGTTTATATCTCTCCTGCAGTTGATGTGGTCATGATAGTATTTCCACTGAGGTTATCACAAAGTAGAACAAATAAGATGAATCCCGAGTGAACTACGTGTATGTGAGCACACACAACCTGGGGTTAAGTCATTCATTTTACGGCACTAAATGTTCATGTTGATGGCGATGTCTCTCATGTTCTACCCATGTTACTTTACGATACATATATTTACGTATGAATGAATCGTTTATGTACAGGAAGCTATTGCCTCTATGGTGGTAGTGATGATGATGGTGATGGTTGGCAGTGATGCTAATGGTGATGATGAAGGTGGTGATAGTGATGGTTGGCAGTGATGCTAATGGTGATGATGAAGGTGGTGATAGTGATGATTGGCAGTGATGCTAATGGTGATGATGAAGGTGATGATGGTGATGGTTGGCAGTGATGCTAATGGTTGGCAATGATGGTGATAGTGATGAAGGTGATGATGGTGATAGTTGGCAGTGATGCTGATGGTGATAGAAGTAGATGATACAGTAGGGATGATGGTGATCATAGTGATGGTGGTAAGAGTTAATGATACACTTTTGTGGTGTTGGTGGTGGTAGTGGTGTTGGTAGAAGTAGATGATACAATATGGGTGATGTTGTTGGTGGTAGTGTTATAAGTAAATGACACAGTAGGGGTGGTGTTTTTTGTAGTAGTGGTAGTAGTAGATGATATAGTACAGGTGGTGTTGGTGGGGGAAATGGTAGAAGTAGATGATACAGTAGTAATGGTTGTGGTAATAGGAGAAAGAGATGATACAGTAGAGGTGGTGTTTTTGGTGGTACTGGTAGAATTAGATGATACAGTTGGGGTGGTCCTATTGGTGGTAGTGGCAGAAGTAGATGATGCAGTGGGGTCAGTGGTAGAAGTAGTTGATACAGTGGTGGTAGTGGTGGAGGTGATGGTGTTAATGGTAGAAGTAGTTGATACGGTGGTGGTGGTGGTTTAGTGGTAGAAATAGCTGATACAGGAGGAGTCGTATTTTTGGTGGGATTGGTAGAAGATGATACAGTAGGGTTGGTGGTAGTGGTAGTAATAGTAGAGGTAGAAGTAGACGATATAATAAGGGTAGTGGTGTTAGTGGAAGTTGTAAATGTAGATGATATTGGTGTGGTGGTAGTTGCAGAGGTAGATGATACAGTAGGGGTGGTGGTGTTAGTAGTATTGGTGGTGGTAGAGGTAGAAGTAGTTGATACATTGGTAGATGATGCAGTAAGGGTGATGATAGTGGTAGTAGTTGATACAGTGGTGATGGTGGTGGTGGTAGTGGTAGAAGTAGATGCTGCAGCAGTGTGGTGGTGGTGGTGGTAGTGGGGTGAAGTAGATGATACTGTTAGGTTGGTGTTAGTGGTAGATGTAGATGTAGTGGTTATGGTGGTGGTAGTTTTAGTAGCAGAATTAGATGATACAGTAGAGGTGGTGTTGTTGGTGGTCGAGGCAAGAGTAGATGAATTTTAGGGGTGGTGGTGATGGTGGTAGTGGTAGAAGTAGATGGTACAGCAAGGTTGGTGACGATGATGGTGGTCGTGGTAGAAGTAGATGATCCAGTTAGGTGGAGGTAGTGATAAGAGTAGGTGATACAGTGGTGATGGTGGTGAAGGTGGTAGTGGTAGAAGTAGATGATACAATAGGGGTGGTGTTGACAGTGGTAGTGATAGAAGTGAATGATACAGTGAGGGTGTTGGTGGTGGTAGTAGTGGAAGTATATGATACAGTAGGGGAGGTGGTAGTGGTAGAGGTAGATGATAGAGTAGGGCTGGTGATGATGGTTGTGGTAGTGGTAGAAGTAGATGATACAGTGGGGGAGTGTTGGAAGTAGTTGATGGAGTAGTGTTGGTGGTGGTAGTGGATACAGTAGATGATACAATAGGGTGGTGTTGTTGGTGGTAGTGGTAGAGGTAGATGATATAGTAGGGGCAGTGGTGAAAGTAGTTGATAGAGTGGTGTTTGTGGTGGTAATGGTTAATGTAGATGGTACAATAGGGTGGTGTTGTTAGTGGTAGTGGTAGAAGTAGATGATACAGTAGGGGGTGGTGATGATGGTAGTAGTTGTAGAAGTAGACGATACAATAGTTGTGGTGGTAGTGGAAGTTGTGAAAGTAGATGATAAAGAAGAGGCCATGTTTTTGGTGATAGAGGTGGAATTAGATGTTATCCTTGGGTGGTGCTGTTGGTGATAGTGGTAGAAGTAGATGATACAGTAAGGTTAGTGGGGGTGGTGGTGGTAGCAGAAGAATTTTATGATACAGTAAGGATGGAGTTGCTGGTGGTAGCAGTAGAAGTAGATGATGTTAGCAGTAGTAGAAGTTAATGATTCTGTAGGAGTGGTGTTGTTGGTGGAAGTGGTAGAAGTAGATAATACAATGGTAGTGGTGGTGGTGGTGGTAGTAGTAGAAATAAATGATAAAGTAGGGGTTGTGTTGGAAGTGTAGAGGTAGAGGTAGATGTTACAGTAAAGGTGGCGGCTGTAGTGGTGGAAGTAGATGATACAATAGCGGTGATGTTGTTGTTGGTAGTGGTAGAAGCTGATGATTTAGTAGGGGTGTTGTTGGTGGTGGTACGAGTAGAAATGGATGATACAGTAGTAGTGGTGGTGGTGATAGTGGTAGTGGTAGAAGTGAGTCTTAAAGTAGGGGTGGTGTTGCTGGTGCAGTAGTATAGGTAGATGATGCAGTAGAGGTGGTGGTTGTAGCGGTGAAAGTAGATGATACAGTAGGGGTGGTGATGGTGGTAGTATTAGTAGAAATAGTTGATAAAGGAAGGGATGGTTGTGGGGGTGGTAGTGTTAGAAGTAGATGTTACAATAGAGGTGGTGTTGTTCGTGGTAGTAGTAGAGGTAGATGATATCTAGGGGTGATGGTGGTGATGTTAGTGGTAGAAGTAGATGATACAGTGGTGATGGTGGTGGTGGTGGTGGTGGCACAGGTGGAGGAGATGGTAGCTGCCCCTCACGTCCAGGGTCTGCCAGGAACGTTCACATCTATCATGTCTCCCGTCAAACACGGCCATATTCAATATAGATAAGAATTTATTATATCCCACTAATTGCCAACGTATATACATCACCTGCCTGTTCTGTAAGACTCAATGCCAAGGTACATATATACATCACCCACCTACTCTGTGAGCCTCACTGCCAAGGCATATGCATCACCCACCTACTCTGTGAGACTCACTGCCAAGGCATATGCATCACCCACCTACTCTGTGAGACTCACTGCCAAAGTATATACATCACCCACCTGCTCTGTGAGACTCACTGCCAAGGTATATACATCACCCACCTGCTCTGTGAGACTCACTGCCAAGGCATATGCATCACCCACCTACTCTGTGAGACTCACTGCCAAGGCATATGCATCACCCACCTACTCTGTGAGACTCACTGCCAAGGTATATACATCACCCACCTACTCTGTGAGACTCACTGCCAAGGCATATGCATCACTCACCTACTCTGTGAGACTCACTGCCAAGGCATATGCATCACCCACCTACTCTGTGAGACTCACTGCCAAGGTATATACATCACCCACCTGCTCTGTGAGACTCACTGCCAAGGTATATACATCCCCCACCTGCTCTGTGAGACTCAGTATTATGCCAGGTGTATGTATACTGCTGTGTTACCCTGGACTTTACACCTGTCATTGTAGCCGTGCCACTGGATACATCAGGTTGGGCTCTGGCGTTTAGACAACGATGATCTATGAGGTGATTATCTCTGAATGATGGAAAGGCAAGCGATTGCTTCATTATGGCTTTGATTGGTGTGTGTGTGTGTGTGTGTGTGTGTGTGTGTGTGTGTGTGCGTGTGGCGACTATCAAAGCCCAGCGCACCTGGTGGCAGTACTCGTCTTGGACACTGCTGGTGCTACTTACGCGCGACCAACACCGTGTTCATGTTGGTTGAGACGTCACACCAGTGCTTCTCAGTCTAACAACATAAGACTAATTACAATCTTCACGTGGGATGCTGCGCAGGTTACTAGCCACTGTTTTAGGTCTGGTTTTGATCATCTTGCCCTTAACAATATATATATATATATATATATATATATATATATATATATATATATATATATATATATATATATATATATATATATATATATATATTTTTTTTTTTTTTGCTTTGTCGCTGTCTCCCGCGTTTGCGAGGTAGCGCAAGGAAACAGACGAAAGAAATGGCCCAACCCCCCCCCCATACACATGTATATACATACGTCCACACACGCAAATATACAAACCTACACAGCTTTCCATGGTTTACCCCAGACGCTTCACATGCCTTGATTCAATCCACTGACAGCACGTCAGCCCCGGTATACCACATCGCTCCAATTCACTCTATTCCTTGCCCTCCTTTCACCCTCCTGCATGTTCAGGCCCCGATCACACAAAATCTTTTTCACTCCATCTTTCCACCTAAAATTTGGTCTCCCTCTTCTCCTCGTTCCCTCCACCTCCGACACATATATTCTCTTGGTCAATCTTTCCTCACTCATTCTCTCCATGTGCCCAAACCATTTCAAAACACCCTCTTCTGCTCTCTCAACCACGCTCTTTTTATTTCCACACATCTCTCTTACCCTTACGTTACTTACTCGATCAAACCACCTCACACCACACATTGTCCTCAAACATCTCATTTCCAGCACATCCATCCTCCTACGCACAACTCTATCCATAGTCCACGCCTCGCAACCATACAACATTGTTGGAACCACTATTCCTTCAAACATACCCATTTTTGCTTTCCGAGATAATGTTCTCGACTTCACGCATTCTTCAAGGCTCCCAGAATTTTCGCCCCCTCCCCCACCCTATGATCCACTTCCGCTTCCATGGTTCCATCCGCTGCCAGATCCACTCCCAGATATCTAAAACACTTCACTTCCTCCAGTTTTTCTCCATTCAAACTCACCTCCCAATTGACTTGACCCTCAACCCTACTGTACCTAATACTTCCCACGTATTCCCTGCGTGTCGTAGAAGGCGACTAAAAGGGAAGGGAGCGGGGGGCTGGAAATCCTCCCCTTTTGTTATTTTTTTAGTTTTCCAAAAGAAGGAACAGAGAAGGGGGCGGATGAGGATATTCCCTCAAAGGCCCAGTCTTCTCTTCTTGACGCTACCTCGCTAACGCGGGAAATGGCGAATAGTATGAAAGAAAAAGATCTATCCATCTATCTATCTATCTATCTATCTATCTATCTATCTCTCTATATATCTATCTATCTATCTATCTATCTATCTATATATATATATATATATATATATATATATATATATATATATATATATATACCTGGGGATAGGGGAGAAAGAATACTTCCCACGTATTCCCTGCGTGTCGTAGAAGGCGACTAAAAGGGAAGGGAGCGGGGGGCTGGAAATCCTCCCCTCTCGTTTTTTTTTAATTTTCGAAAAGAAGGAACAGAGAAGGGGGCCAGGTGAGGATATTCCCTCAAAGGCCCAGTCCTCTGTTCTTAACGCTACCTCGCTATCGCGGGAAATGGCGAATAGTATGAAAAAAAAAAAAATATATATATATATACATATATATATATATATATATATATATATATATATATATATATATATATATATATATATATATATATATATATATATATATTCATTTATTTATTTTGCTTTGTCGCTGTCTCCCGCGTTAGCGAGGTAGCGCAAGGAAACAGACGAAAGAATGGCACAACCCGCCCACATACACATGTATATACATACACGTCCACACACGCAAATATACATACCTATACATCTCAATGTACACATATATATACACACACAGACATATACATATATATACATGTACATAATTCATACTGTCTGCCTTTATTTGCTCTCATCGCCACCTCGCCACACATGGAATAACAACCCCCTCCCCCCTCATGTGTGCAAGGTAGCGCTAGGAAAGACACCAAAGGCCCCACTCACTCAGTCTCTAGCTGTCATGTAATAATGCACCGAAACCACAGCTCCCTTTCCACACCCAGGCCCCCCACACTTTCCATGGTTTACCCCAGACGCTTCACATGCCCTGGTTCAATCCATTGACAGCACGTCGACCCCGGTATAACACATCGTTCCAATTCACTCTATTCCTTGCACGCCTTTCACCCTCCTGCATGTTCAGGCCCCGATCACTCAAAATCTTCTCACTCCATCCTTCCACCTCCAATTTGGTCTCCCACTTCTCCTCGTTCCCTCCACCTCTGACACATATATCCTCTTGGTCAATCTTTCCCCACTCACTCTCTCCATGTGACCAAACCCTTTCAAAACACCCTCTTCTGCTCTCTCAACCACACTCTTTTTATTTCCACACATCTCTCTCACCCTTACATTACTTACTCGATCAAACCACCTCACACCACATATCATCCTCAAACATCTCATTTCCAGCACATCCACCCTCCTGCGCACAACTCTATCCATAGCCCACGCCTCGCAACCATACAACATTGTTGGAACTACTATTCCTTCAAACATACCCATTTTTGCTTTCCGAGATAATGTTCTCGACTTCCATTCTTCAAGGCTCCCAGAATTTTCGCCCCCTCCCCCACCCTATGATTCACTTCCGCTTCCATGGTTCCATCTGCTGCCAGATCCACTCCCAGATATCTAAAACACTTTACTTCCTCCAGTTTTTCTCCATTCAAACTTACCTCCCAATTGACTTGACCCTCAACCTTACTGTACCTAATAACCTTGCTCTTATTGACATTTACTCTTAACTTTCTTCTTTCACAGACTTTCCCAAACTCAGTCAACAGCTTCTGCAGTTTCTTACATGAATCAGCCACCAGCACTGTATCATCAGCGAACAACAACTGACTCACTTCCCAAGCTCTCTCATCCACAACAGACTTCATACTTGCCCCTCTTTCCAAAACTCTTGCATTCACCTCCCTAACAACCCCATCCATAAACAAATTAAACAACCATGGAGACATCACACACCCCTGCCGCAAACCTACATTCACTGAGAACCAATCACTTTCCTCTCTTCCTACACGTACTCATGCCTTACATTCTCGATAAAAACTTTTCACTGCTTCTATCAACGTGCCTCCCACACCATATATTCTTAATACCTTCCACAGAGCATCTCTATCAACTCTATCATATGCCTTCTCCAGATCCATAAATGCTACATACAAATCCATTTGTTTTTCTAAGTATTTCTCACATACATTCTTCAAAGCAAACACCTGATCCACACATCCTCTACCACTTCTGAAACCACACTGCTCTTCCCCAATCTGATGCTTTGTACATGTCTTCACCCTCTCAATCAATACCCTCCCATACAATTTACCAGAAATACTCAACAAACTTATACCTCTGTAATTTGAGCACTCACTCTTATCCCCTTTGCCTTTGTACAATGACACTATGCAAGCATTCCGCCAATCCTCAGGCACCTCACCATGAATCATACATACATCAAATAACCTTACCAACCAGTCAACAATACAGTCACCCCCCTTTTTAATAAATTCCACTGCAATACAATCCAAACCTGCTGATTTGCCGGCTTTCATCTTCCGTAAAGCTTCTACTACATCTTCTCTATTTACCAAATCATTTTCCCTAACCCTCTCACTTTGCACACCACCTCGACCAAAACACCCTATATCTGCCACTCTATCATCAAACACATTCAACAAACCTTCAAAATACTCTCTCCATCTCCCTCTCACATCACCACTACTTGTTATCACCTCCCCATTAGCCCCCTTCACTGAAGTTCCCATTTGCTCTCTTGTCTTACGCACTTTATTTACCTCCTTCCAAAACATCTTCTTATTCTCCCTGATATTTAATGATACTCTCTCACCCCAACTCTCATATATATATATATATATATATATATATATATATATATATATATATATATATATATATATATATATATATATATATATATATATATATATATATATATATATATATGTATATATATATATATATATATATTTTTTTTTTTTTTTTTTGCTTTGTCGCTGTCTCCCGCGTTTGCAAGGAAACAGACGAAAGAAATGGCCCAACCCACCCCCATACACATGTATATACATACACGTCCACACACGCAAATATACATACCTACATAGCTTTCCATGGTTTACCCCAGACGCTTCGCATGCCCTGATTCAATCCACTGACAGTACGTCAACCCCGGTATACCACATCGATCCAATTCACTCTATTCCTTGCCCTCCTTTCACCCTCCTGCATGTTCAGGCCCCGATCACACAAAATCTTTTTCACTCCATCTTTCCACTTCCAATTTGGTCTCCCACTTCTCCTCGTTCCCTCCACCTCCGACACATATATCCTCTTGGTCAATCTTTCCTTACTCATTCTCTCCATGTGCCCAAACCATTTCAAAACACCCTCTTCTGCTCTCTCAACCACGCTCTTTTTATTTCCACACATCTCTCTTACCCTTACGTTACTTACTCGATCAAACCACCTCACACCACGCATTGTCTTCAAACATCTCATTTCCAGCACATCCACCCTCCTGCGCACAACTCTATCCATAGTCCACGCCTCGCAACCATACAACATTGTTGGAACCACTATTCCTTCAAACATACCCATTTTTGCTTTCCGAGATAATGTTCTCGACTTCCACACATTCTTCAAGGCTCCCAGGATTTTCGCCCCCTCCCCCACCCTATGATCCACTTCCGCTTCCATGGTTCCATCCGCTGCCAGATCCACTACCAGATATCTAAAATACTTTACTTCCTCCAGTTTTGCTCCATTCAAACTTACCTCCCAATTGACTTGACCCTCAACCCTACTGTACCTAATAACCTTGCTCTTATTCACATTTACTCTTAACTTTCTTCTTTCACACACTTTACCAAACTCAGTCACCAGCTTCTGCAGTTTCTCACATGAATCAGCCACCAGCGCTGTATCATCAGCGAACAACAACTGACTCACTTCCCAAGCTCTCTCATCCACAACAGACTTTATACTTGCCCCTCTTTCCAAAACTCTTGCATTCACACACACACACACGAAGAGTGGTTTGGGAATGTTTTGGGAGTAAAGTCAGGGGTTGGTGAGGGGACAAGAGCAAGGGAAGGAGTAGCACTACTCCTGAAACAGGAATGGTGGGAGTATATGATAGAGTGTAAGAAAGGAAACTCTAGATTGATATGGGTAAAACTGAAAGTGGATGGAGAGAGATGGATGATAATTAGTGCCCATGCACATGGGCATGACAAGAAAGATCATAACAGGCAAGTGTTTTGGGAGCAGCTGAGTGAGTGTGTTAGTAGTTTTGATGCACGAGACCTGGGCTTAGTGGTGGGTGATTTGAATGCAAAGGTGAGTGATGTGGCAGTCGAGGGAATAACTGGTGTACATGGGGTGTTCAGTGCTGTAAATGGAAATGGTGAAGAACTTGTAGATTTGTGTGCTGAAAAAGGACTGGTAATTGGGAAAACCTGGTTTAAAAAGGGAGATATACTTAAATATACTTATGTAAGTAGGAGAGATGGCCAGAGAGCGTTATTGGATTACGTGTTAATTGATAGGCCCGCGAAAGAGAGACTTTTGGATGTTAATGTGCTGAGAGGTGCAACTGGAGAGATGTCTGATCATTATCTTTTGGAGGCGAAGGTGAAGATTTGTAGAGGTTTTCAGGTAAGAAGAGAGAATGTTGAGATGAAGAGAGTGGTGAGAGTAAGTGAGCTTGGGAAGGAGACTTGTGTGAGGAAGTACCAAGAGAGACTGAGTGCAGAATGGAAAAAGGTGAGAGCAAAGGACGTAAGGGGAGTGGTGGAGGAATGGGATTAGGGAAGCAGTGATGGCTTGCGCAAAAGATGCTTGTGGCATGAGGAGCATGGGAGGTGGGCAGATTAGAAACTGTGTTGAGTGGTGGGATGAAGTAAGATATTAGTGAAAGAGAAGAGAAAGGTATTTGGACGACTTTTGCAAGGAAATAGTGCGGATGATCGGGAGATGTGTAAAGAAAGAGGCAGGAGGTCAAGAGATAGGTGGGAGAAGTGAAAAAGAGGGTAAATGAGAGTTGGGGTGAGAGAGTATAAATGAATTTTAGGGAGAATAAAAAGATGTTTTGGAAGGAGGTAAATAAAGTGAGTAAGATAAGGGAACAAATGGGAACATCAGTGAAGGGGGCTAATGGTTAGGTAATAACTAGTGGTGATGTGAGAAGGACATGGAGTGAGTATTTTAAAGGTTTGTTGAATGTGTTTGATGATAGATTGGCATATATAGGGTGTTTTGGTCGAGGTGGTGTGCAAAGTGAGATGGTTAGGGAGGGTGATTTGGTAAAAAGAGAAGAGGTAGTGAAAGCTTTCCGGAAGATGAAAGCCGGCAAGGCGACGGGTTTGGATGATATTGCGGTGGAATTTATTAAAAAAGGGGGTGACTGTGCTGTTGACTGGTTGGTAAAGATATTTAATGTAAGTATGGCTCATGGTGAGGTGCCTGAGGATTGGCCGAATGCATGCATAGTGCCATTGTACAAATTACAGAGGTATAAGTTTGTTGAGTATTCCTGGTAAATTATATGGGAGAGTATTGATTGAGAGGGTGAAGACATGTACAAAGCATCAGATTGGGGAAGAGCATTGTAGCTTCAGAAGTGGTATAGGATGTGTGGATCAGGTACTTGCTTTGAAGAATATATGTGAGAAATACTTAGAAAATCAAATGGATTTGTATGTAGCATTTATGGATCTGGAGAAGGCATATGATCAAGTTGACAGAGATGCTCTGTAGAAGGTATTAAGAGTATATGGTGTGGGAGGCAAGTTGCCAGAAGCAGTGAAAAGTTTTTATCAAGGGTGTAAGGCATGTGTACGTGTAGGAAGAGAGGAAAGTGATTGGTTCTCAGTCAATGTCGGTATGCAGCAGGGGTGCGTGATGTCTCCATGGATGCTTAATTTGTTTATGGATGGGGTTGTTAGGGAAGTGAATGCAAGAGTTTTGGAGAGAGATGGCAAGTATGCAGTCTGTTGTAGATGAGAGGGCTCTGGAAGTGAGTCAGTTGTTGTTCGCTGATGATACAGCGCTGGTGGCTGATTCGGGTGAGAGACTGCAGAAGCTGGTGACTGAGAATGGTAAAGTGTGTGAAAGAAGAAAGCTGAGAGTAAATGTGAATAAGAGCAAGGTTATTAGGTACAGTAGGGTTGAGGGACAAGTCAGTTGGGAGATAAGTTTGAATGGAGAAAAACTGGAGGAAGTGAAGTGTTTTAGATATCTGGGAGTTGATTTGGTAGCGGATGGAACCATGGAAGCGGAAGTGAGTCACAGGGTGGGGGAGGGGCTGAAAGTTCTGGGAGCGTTGAAAAATGTGTGTAAGGCGAGAACATTATCTAGTTAGCAAAAATGGGTATATTTGAAGGAATAGTGGTTCCAACAATGTTGTATGGTTGCGAGGCGTGGGCTATAGTTTGAGTTGTGCGGAGGAAGGTGGATGTGTTGGAAATGAGACGTTTGAGGATAATATGTGGTGTGAGGTGGTTTGATCGAGTAAGTAATGAAAGGGTAAGAGAGATTTGTGGTAATAAAAAGAATGTGGTTGAGAGAGCTGAAGAGGGTGTTTTGAAATGGTTTGTTCATATGGAGAGAATGAGTGAGGAAAGATTGACAAAGAGGATATATGTGTCAGAGGTGGAGGGAACGAGATGTGGGAGACCAAATTGGAGGTGGAAGGATGGAGTGAAAAAGATTTTGAGCGATCGGGGCCTGAACATGCAGGAGGGTGAAAGGCGTGCAAGGAATAGAGTTAATCGGAACGAGATGGTATATCGGGGTCCATGTACTGTCAATAGATTGAACCAGGGAATGTGAAGCGTCTGGGGTAAACCATGGAAAGTTGCGTGGGGCCTGGATGTGGAAAGGGAGCTGTGGTTTCGGTGCATTATACATGACAGCTAGAGACTGAGTGTGAACGAATGTTTCCTTTGTTGTCTTTTCCTCGTGGTATCTCGCACGCATGCGGGGTGAAGGGGTTGTCATTTCGTGTGTTACGGGGTGGCGACGAGAATGAATAAAGGCAACAAGTATGAATTATGTACATGTGTATATATGTATATGTCTCTGTATGTATATGTATGTATAAATTGAAATATATAGGTATGTACATGTGCGTGTGTGGACGTGTATGTATATACATGTGCAAAGGGGTGGGTGTTGCATTTTTTCGTCTGTTTCCATGCGCTTCCTCGCTAACGCGGGAGACAACGACAAAGTACGATAGATAAATATGATATATATATATATATATATATATATATATATATATATATATATATATATATATATATATATATATATATATACACACACACACATATAACCACAAGGAACATGGAACAAGTTCCCAAGTGCACTTTCGTGTAATGGTCACATCGTCAGGGGAGATACAAGAATGTGATAGAAGACGTAGAACAACAGTCAGTTGATATACAAGGGAGAGATATAGTTAAGACGCCACTGGTAAACAAGCGTTACCGAATGGTGGTGTCCGGGTTGGTGGTGTTCGGGTCTTGGATCATGCCTGTCATAAAAGAAATTTATCATGTAGACAGGAAAGGGTACTGTTTACAAATTTTGCCTACGACAAAGCTATCCAGTTCGTACAGACCTTCAGTGTTATCAATGTTACAATTTTTATGTATATATTGATAGAAGATTCCATCATATTCCTCGTGGTGAAGGAGTTACAGTTGATAACTGAGTTAGAGTTACCGAAGTCTATACAATGGTCAGAATTTTGAACATGAATAAACAAAGCATTTGTTTCTTGTTCTGTTCTTATACTATATTAATGTTGCATATGTTCAACATAAAGATCCTTACCAGTCTACTCAACATAAAACATATTACAGTTTTTACCAAAGATTTCGTGAACACAGCCCGCAGAATTTTCTGGTGATTTTTTTATTAAGATTTTCTTTATAGTATTGTTACTGCAGAAGGCTACATTTGCATTAAAGTATCTAAGCATCTTGGGAAGTAATGTAAAATTTAATCAAAAGGGAGAACTAAAAGGTTCTTTGTATCAAGGAAAGGCTTGGGTTTAACTGTATAAAATGATATCTGTGCCAGTTAGCCTTGTGTACCTATGAGGTAGCACCACAGGTACACCCTACGTGCTCTTCTTTGTTCATTCCCAGCGCCACCCTGTTCCACAGGAAGCAACATGGCCGCCCCCTGCGGGTAGCCCCGGGAAACATAAGAGCCTCTGGGTGCCCAACACACTCACTAGGATGACTGTCTGTTGTCATCTGGTGGACAGGCCCCTGCACACGACCAGCCTCCAGTGGTCATCTGTGGTAACTTCACTGAGTCAGTCGATAACACAACCATCGTCAGGCCATCTCCCTCAGTTGCCTGCTTCCACTGTCAATAACATTTTCAGTGACTTTTGTTTTCTTATGTTTTGTTGTGTAATGTTCCCTCGTAAAACTGGGCAGTTGTTAGGACAGAAGCGCATGATATATCGCCTGAAAACCTATCTCATTTCGCAAATTTAATGATGTGATTATGTTTTAATTCTCTGGTCGTCCTTTCTTTTGTCTTCCATGGAGAATATTGTGTGTGACGGAGGAGGTGATGTTAGCTTTTACACCCGCCTGATCCTGTAGGAAGACTTCAGCGCACCAACACTTGTCATGGATTCAGATGTACGTAATAATTTCCGCTAATTATAGCGCCAAAATATGTTCATGCCTCGTTAGATGACTCTCACGAGAGACGAAAGAAACATATATTAAGAAGGTTTCAGTCGGTATCATGACCATGGTGGGGGTGCAGGCCGCTCCTTATCACGAGGGAGCCTCCACGCTGGCAGATGGTTATCTTATGGTGGGATGAGGCGCGTCGTGAGCACCTGACGTCTATTGTTTTACCTTATCTCAGCTCAGGTCAAGACGAGCGCATGAAAGATACAGAGAAAGATAGATCTACAAACAGACAGATGGATGAGCAGATAAAGAAGCAGAGAGAGAGAGAGAGAGAGAGAGAGAGAGAGAGAGAGAGAGAGAGAGAGAGAGAGAGAGAGAGAGAGAAGCGTTACATACATACCAAACCATAGGGGGCCCACGGTCCAGGCAAGGTGGTCTGGCCTTAACTTTACTGACAAAAATGTTGTCACATTAAAAGCAGGAAAAGAAGAAGGATAACAAAACAGTCTAGCTCTTCACCTGGCAACCCTTCCGACAACACGATGGACGGGGAAACAGATGGAAGAAATACCTTGCAAAACTAAAGACATTTCAAGGGAATTTTGATAGGAAAGTGAGAAATCAGAGTAGTTGTAAAAGTGTCGCGCATTTCTTCATTTTTTCCTTTTAGTATATTGAAAAGGCAATAATGAAAATAACCTTGCAGTTACTGAGGGTATCTCAGGTCAGTGTTCCCACATCCAGAAGTGGAAGGATCGTACAATATTTCCATCTTATTCTCGTTACCGCAGGCTACACGGGTTATTCATTGTTGATCCGTTACCTCAGCATGGCCAAGGCGAGATCACTGGATGAGAGGATAGTATATCACTATGTTTTAATGATTAGATAAAATCCAGTGATCAGAACAGGAGAGTGACAGGTGATGACCAACCCAAACTTGGAGTATGATAATTGTATTGCTCTGACCAACGTTTTCTCAGGCTTAATCGAGAAGTCGATAATGTTACTGGTAAAGAAATGTTTCATATAATCTAGAATAACTCGGTGACCTCTGAGTTTTAATCAATTTCCTCTCCATGGCAGCAATGGTGCAACACTAATTGACCATAAACTTGCCTCGAAGCCGCTTCTCAGTACGAGAGAACAGATTCATATCTCGAAGTTTGTTCTCGTATGATTTGTTACATTCGCATGAAATGAATTTGGTT
The DNA here is from genome assembly GCF_036320965.1 of Panulirus ornatus. Lineage (NCBI taxonomy): Eukaryota > Metazoa > Arthropoda > Malacostraca > Decapoda > Palinuridae > Panulirus > Panulirus ornatus. The sequence goes on along the minus strand of NC_092242.1, from coordinate 29,273,378 downwards.
GCTCTTTGCTGCACTGCTTCCACTTTAAGAATATCTTTGCCTAGGTAGGGGTGGGGATGTGGAACCAGAATTACACTGCATATTCATGGTGGGAGTCTAACGAGACCTAAGTCTAAAGGCAATACTACATCCTTCCTTTGATACGTAATGTTTCTGTTAACAAATCCCAATATCCTGTTTCCTTTGTTGTCTGCTTCTTAACAGTGCTGGGAGAACTTACACTTGTTGGAGACAAAGACCCCTCGACCCCTCACGTTAGGGTTGTCATTTATCTTGTGGCCCATCGGTTCATACTTGAATGCATTTTTCACTGAGGTATCCTACATGCAACAGCGGACATTTACTGACGTTAGTTTTCCATTTTACAGACCAATCACCTCTTCTATCTAGATCGTCTTGTAATCTTGTCTAAAGTCTTCAGTTAATATGGCATCGTCGATCTTTGTGTTATTTGCAGATTTAGAAACTGAGATATCCAGCCGTACATCGATATCATTAATGATAATAATGGAAAGTATAGGTCCCAGGACAAACCCTTGAGCGACCCCACTTCTCAAAGGTGATCACAGTAGTGATTCCCCGTGCACATCAATTCTTTGCATTCTTTTTTTACGTTAAGTTAAGGAATAGGAATCTACTGCTTTGGTCTTGTCGTGGGTACTGAGTAGTGTCTGATGAAAGTCAAGTAGGTTTATAAGGCATGATCTGTACTTCCGAAATCCATACTGTTTGTTGACGAGACTGTGTTGACCATGGCAAACTATGATCTCGTCTCCAGTAGTCGACACCAGAAGTTTGCATTAGACTAATGTGAAGGTAATAGTACCTTGTTTACCAGGAAGACCACTGGTTCCCTTAATCAATGTCTGCCGTTCTCCAGTCCTACGGTATCATTTCTTCCTAGGGAGATTTATTGAAAATATAGATCAATGGTTTAGCATTTTCATATCTGACAGTTTTATCACAGGTGGACAGAAACTATCAGGACCTGGATTTCCACTAATCTCCAACTTATTTATTTGGGTTCGTAATTCTTCAACAGTGATGGTGAAGTCTGGTATTGTATATATGGTATTCATCACTGTCTCTAAACTCGTGTCGCTACATTCTAGCATAAAAAGAGAATTGCATTTCTTTTTTCCGTGTTGTTGCTATGTCTTCATCATTAACAATAGGTTCCCATCTTCGTTTACGAAGAGTTCTGTACTACCACTCTTTATGTTTCCAATTGTTGATGTACCAATAAGATCTGTAAAGATCTTTAGATCTATCTCGTGCAACGCCAGTTTCATACTCTCTCTTAGCTAGTTCAACAAGTCTCTTGACGTTTCTCCCAGCCTGCACTATATTGCCTTGTGATTTTTACAGCCTGTAGAGTTTATTTCTGTATCTTTATCTCTTGCGATTTCTCAGAAATACCATTCTTGCCAATCATTGATTATATGATTACTGTGCATAAACTGTCGCTTAAAACGTCCATAATCTATATGGGCACAAACCATCTAATGTGAGACTAATGCGTCTTACAACCTAGTAAAATCTCAGTCGATAATGAGGGGTAACGATGCCATTTTTAGAGGACTGAACTTTGAGATTATATGAAACCTAACCATGACATGGTAGCATGGACCTCAGTGTTCACTTACACAAGAAATTGTTACTAAGTCTTCCTGAGGTGCAGAAACTAGATCTGGTACATTAGCTCCCTTCGTCAGCTCTGTAACGGTTTGGTAGAGAAGATTATCTTAATAAAGTCGATAAGTCTATCACATTCACCTTCGGAACGTACATAATTTGAAGGTTGATTTCTGAAAGATTGACATCCCTAGAATAATCGAATCTTATCCTTTATTGTTCCCAAACGTGCCAATATCTATTTGTGCTGCCTGACTTGGTTGTCTATACACGACATTACATGAGTTCAACATTGGTCTTATTAAAAAAGTGTTTCTCTCTCTTACGAATAGTCTATAGCCTGGCAAGTTGCTCTCACTAATTAGACAATTCTTAAAGTGTTTAGAAATGTTTCTGTTAATTCAAAGATAGCCTCATGTTTAGCACTTACCTAGCAACGCAATTCAGTCCTATAGTATCGGAAGGGCTGGTATTCGTATAAAGCCCATGTAAATTCTTCGTGCGATTCTCGGCAGAGCATAAATTTGTTGTGGTAACCAGATGTTCCCAGACCGATACCTGACGTACCTGGACCCAAACATCCAACCCAGAGATGGTAGTGGTTGGTACTGTAGGGGCTAGTCATGATCTGCCCATTCCCGCCTGACACGTAATTTGACTTGACCTGGCCCTACACACACGCTTTGACCTGCAGGTGCCCTGTTCCAGAGAGAGAGAGAGAGAGAGAGAGAGAGAGAGAGAGAGAGAGAGAGGTTGGGGAGGAGGTTAGCAGCTTCCTTTTACCAAAGTCATGGTAAGCATAGTTCATATGTGAAAGATATGGTGAAATTATGGACTTTATTACCACTCATCCCTGGCACTATAACCACTCATCCCTGGCACTACAACCACTCATCCCTGTCACTACAACCACTCATCTCTGGCATTACAACCACTCGTCCCTGGCACTACAACCACTCATCTCTGGCATTACAACCACTCATCCCTGGCACTACAACCACTCATCTCTGGCATTACAACCACTCGTCCCTGGCACTACAACCACTCATCTCTGGCATTACAACCACTCGTCCCTGGCACTACAACCACTCATCTCTGGCATTACAACCACTCGTCCCTGGCACTACAACCACTCATCTCTGGCACTATAACCACTCATCCCTGGCACTACAACCACTCATCCCTGGCACTACAACCACTCATCTCTGGCATTACAACCACTCGTCCCTGGCACTACAACCACTCATCTCTGGCATTACAACCACTCATCTCTGGCATTACAACCACTCATCCCTGGCACTATAACCACTCATCCCTGGCACTACAACCACTCATCCCTGTCACTACAACCACTCATCTCTGGCATTACAACCACTCGTCCCTGGCACTACAACCACTCATCTCTGGCATTACAACCACTCATCCCTGGCACTACAACCACTCATCTCTGGCATTACAACCACTCGTCCCTGGCACTACAACCACTCATCTCTGGCATTACAACCACTCATCCCTGGCACTACAACCACTCATCTCTGGCATTACAACCTCTCATCCCTGGCACTACAACCACTCATCCCTGGCACTACAACCACTCATCTCTGGCACTACAACCACTCATCCTTAGCACTATAACCACTCATCCCTGGTACTACAACCACTCTTTCCTGGCACTACAACCACTCATCCCTGGTACTACAACCACTCTTTCCTGGCACTATAACCACTCATCCCTGGCACTATAACCACTCATCCCTAGCACTATAACCACTCATCCCTAGCACTATAACCACTCATCCCTAGCACTATAACCACTCATCCCTAGCACTATAACCACTCATCCCTGGCACTACAACCACTCATCCCTAGCACTATAACCACTCATCCCTGGCACTATAACCACTCCATCCCTAGCACTATAACCACTCATCCCTGCACTATAACCACTCATCCCTGGCACTATAAACCACTCATCCCTAGCACTATAACCACTCATCCCCTGGCACTACAACACTCATCCTGGCACTATAACCACTCATCCCTAGCACTACAACCACTCATCCCTAGCACTACAACCACTCATCCCTGGCTACTACAACCACTCATTCCCTGGCACTATAACCACTCATCCCTGGCACTACAACCACTCATCCCGGCACTACAACCACTCATCCCTGGCACTACAACCACTCATCCCTAGCACTATAACCACTCATCCCTGGCACTACAACCTCTCATCCCTGGCACTACAACCTCTCATCCCTGGCACTATAACCACTCATCCCTGGCACTACAACCACTCATCCCTGGCACTATAACCACTCATCCCTGGCACTACAACCTCTCATCCCTGGCACTACAACCACTCATCCCTGGCACTATAACCACTCATCCCTGGCACTACAACCACTCATCCCTGGCACTACAACCACTCATCCCTGGCACTATAACCACTCATCCCTGGCACTACAACCACTCATCCCTGGCACTATAACCACTCATCCCTGGCACTACAACCACTCATCCCTGGCACTATAACCACTCATCCCTGGCACTACAACCACTCATCCCTGGCACTACAACCTCTCATCCCTGGCACTACAACCACTCATCCCTGGCACTATAACCACTCATCCCTGGCACTACAACCACTCATCCCTGGCACTACAACCACTCATCCCTGGCACTACAACCACTCATCCCTGGCACTACAACCACTCATCCCTGGCACTATAACCACTCATCCCTGGCACTACAACCACTCATCCCTGGCACTACAACCACTCATCCCTGGCACTATAACCACTCATCCCTGGCACTACAACCACTCATCCCTGGCACTACAACCACTCATCCCTGGCACTATAACCACTCATCCCTAGCACTACAACCACTCATCCCTGGCACTACAACCACTCATCCCTGGCACTACAACCACTCATCCCTGGCACTACAACCACTCATCCCTGGCACTATAACCACTCATCCCTGGCACTACAACCACTCATCCCTGGCACTACAACCACTCATCCCTGGCACTACAACCTCTCATCCCTGGCACTACAACCACTCATCCCTGGCACTATAACCACTCATCCCTGGCACTACAACCACTCATCCCTGGCACTATAACCACTCATCCCTGGCACTACAACCACTCATCCCTGGCACTATAACCACTCATCCCTGGCACTATAACCACTCATCCCTGGCACTATAACCACTCATCCCTGGCACTATAACCACTCATCCCTAGCACTACAACCACTCATCCCTGGCACTATAACCACTCATCCCTGGCACTATAACCACTCATCCCTGGCACTACAACCACTCATCCCTGGCACTATAACCACTCATCCCTGGCACTATAACCACTCATCCCTGGCACTATAACCACTCATCCCTGGCACTATAACCACTCATCCCTGGCACTATAACCACTCATCCCTGGCACTATAACCACTCATCCCTGGCACTACAACCACTCATCCCTAGCACTACAACCACTCATCCCTGGCACTATAACCACTCATCCCTGGCACTATAACCACTCATCCCTGGCACTATAACCACTCATCCCTGGCACTACAACCACTCATCCCTGGCACTATAACCACTCATCCCTGGCACTATAACCACTCATCCCTGGCACTACAACCACTCATCCCTGGCACTATAACCACTCATCCCTGGCACTATAACCACTCATCCCTGGCACTATAACCACTCATCCCTGGCACTATAACCACTCATCCCTGGCACTATAACCACTCATCCCTGGCACTATAACCACTCATCCCTGGCACTACAACCACTCATCCCTGGCACTATAACCACTCATCCCTGGCACTATAACCACTCATCCCTGGCACTATAACCACTCATCCCTAGCACTACAACCACTCATCCCTGGCACTATAACCACTCATCCCTGGCACTATAACCACTCATCCCTGGCACTACAACCACTCATCCCTGGCACTATAACCACTCATCCCTGGCACTATAACCACTCATCCCTGGCACTATAACCACTCATCCCTGGCACTATAACCACTCATCCCTGGCACTATAACCACTCATCCCTGGCACTATAACCACTCATCCCTGGCACTACAACCACTCATCCCTGGCACTATAACCACTCATCCCTGGCACTATAACCACTCATCCCTGGCACTATAACCACTCATCCCTGGCACTATAACCACTCATCCCTGGCACTATAACCACTCATCCCTGGCACTATAACCACTCATCCCTGGCACTATAACCACTCATCCCTGGCACTATAACCACTCATCCCTGGCACTATAACCACTCATCCCTGGCACTACAACCACTCATCCCTGGCAAAAGAACCATTGATCCCTGAGATAGGTAATCATTAGTGCTATTAAACCTGGCTATGAGAAGGACGATGATAAAAAGCACATATTTGTGGGTCAGCTGAGTGAATGTGTCAGTAGTTTTGATGGTAGAGAGCGGGTATTAGTGAAGGGTGAATTGAAAGTGAGAGTGAGTAGTGTGGCAGTTTCGGAGATGATTGGGGAACATGGGGTATTCAGTAATGGTGAACAGGAATGGTGAACAGCTTGTGGCGTTGTGTGCTGAAAAGGGAGTGGTGACTGGGAATACCTGCTTTAAGACGGGCATACATAAGTATAAATGGGAGGGTAGGAAAGATGGTAAGAGCGCGGTACTGGATTACTTACCAATTGATAGGCGTGTAAAAGAGAGACTCTTGAATGTGAATGTGTTGAGAGGGGCAGCTGGAGGGATGTCTCAAAATGGCCTGATGGAGGCAAAGGTGACGATTTGTGGCGGTTTTCGGTAAAGAGAACACAATATGAGTGAGAAGGATGGTGAAAGAAAGTGAGCTTGGAAAAAAGACGTGTGTAGAATAATACCACGAGACATTCGGTGAAGGTTGGAAAAAAGTGAGTGTAAACGAAAGTAGGGAAATGGGTGAGTAATGGGAGATATTCAGCGAAGCAGTGCTAACATGTAGGAAAGACGAGTGGGTAAAGCCTCGCGGAAGATGAAATCTGGTAAGGCGGTGGGATTGGATGGTAGTGCAGTTGATTTTATTAAGAAGGATACTCAGTGTATTTATGGATCATAGTGAAATGTCTGAGGATTAGGAGAATGCATGCAGAGTGCCAATGAATATAGGCAAAGGGGATGAAGGTGGGTGTTACTGCAAAGGCATAAGCTTGCCGAGTATTCCCAGTAAATTGTATTGGAGGGTGCTAATTGAGAGGGTGAAGGCATGTACAGAGCATCAGATTGGGGAAGAGCAGTGTGGTTTCAGAACTGGTAGAGGATGTGTGGATCAAGTATTTGCTTGGAAGGATGTGTGTGAAAAGAACATAAAAAAAACAGATGGATTTGTATCTGTTATCTATGGATCTGGAGAAGGCCTATGATGAGATTGATGGAGGTGATTTGTGGAAGGTATTAAGACTATATGGTGTAGGAGGTAAGCTGCTAGAAGCATTGAAAAGTTTTATCGAGGGTGTAAGGAGTGCGTACGAGTAGGGAGAGAAGAGTGATTGGTTCCCAGTGAAGGTCGGTGTGCGGAAAGAGTGCTTGATATCATCATGGTTGTTTGATTTGTTTATGGATGGGGTGGTGAGGGAGGTAAATGTAAGAACTTTGGAGAGAGGAGCAAGTATGCAGTCTTTTGAGGATGAGAGGGTCTGGGAAGTGAGATAGTTCTTGATCGCCGATGATACAGCACTGGCGGATAATTCGGGCAAGAAACTGCAAAAGTTGGCGACTGAGTTTTAAAGATTGTTTGAAATGAGAAATTTTTGAGAATAAATGTGAATAAAAGCATGGTTGTTAGGTTCAGTAGGGTTGAGGGACACGTTAGGTGGGATAAAACTTTGAATGGAGAAAAATTGGAGGATGTGAAGTGTTTTAGATATCTGGGAGCGGGCTTGGCAGCGAATGGAACCATGGAAGCGAAAGTGCGTCATAGGGTAGGGGAGGGGGCAAAGGTTCTGGGAGCGATGGTGTGATAAAAGAGAACGTTATCTTGGAGAGCAAAAATGGGTATGTTTGAAGGAATAGTGGTTCCAACAATCTTATATGGTTCCGAGGCATGGGCTATAGATAGGGTTGTGCGGAGGGTGGATGTGTAGAAATGAAATGAGGGGGTTTGATGAAGTAAGAAATGTAAGGGTAAGATAAATGTTTGGTAATAAAAAGAGTGCGGTTGAGAAAGCAGATGATGTGTTGAAATGGCTTGGATATACGAAGAAAATGAGTTAGGAAGGGTTAACAAAGAGGATATATGTCAGAAGCGGGAGAACAAATGGGAGGTGCGAGGATGGAGCGAAAAAGATTATGATCGTACGGGGCCTGAACGTTTAGGATGGTGAAAGGTGTGCAAGGAATGGATTGAATAGGGACGATGCGGTGTACTGGGGTCGTTGTGCCGCTAATGGACTGAAGCAGGGCATGTGAAGCGTCCAGGGTAAACCATGGAAAGGGCTGTGGGGCCTGGATGTGGATAGGGAGCTGTGGTTTTGGTGCATTATACATGAGAGCTAGAAATGAGAGTGAGCGGATGTGGCCTTCCTTCGTTTGTTTCCTGGCGTTACCTCGCTGACGTAGGGGGTGGCGATGCTGTTTCCTGTGAGATGTGGTGATGCCAGGAATAGATGAGGACGAGCAAGTATATATATATATATATATATATATATATATATATATATATATATATATATATATATATATATATATATATATATATATATATATATATATATATATATATATATGTATATGTATATATATATATATATATATATATATATATATATATATATATATATATATATATATATATATATATATATATATATATATATATATATATATATATATATATATATATATATATATATATTTATATATATATATAATATATATATATATATAATATATATATATATAATATATATATATATATATATATATATATATATATATATATATATATATATATATATATATATATATATATATATATATATATATATATATATATATATATATATATATATTTTTTTTTTTTTCTTTTCTTTTTTCATTTTGCTCTGTCGCTATCTCCCGCGTTTGCGAGGTAGCGCAAGGAAACAGACGAAAGAAATGGCCCAACCCACCCCCATACACATGTATATACACATACACGTCCACACACGCAAATATACATACCCATACATCTCAATGTACACATATATATAAACACACACAGACACATACATATATACACATGCACACAATTCACACTGTCTGCCTTTATTCATTCCCATCGCCACCTCGCCACACATGGAATAGCATCCCCCTCCCCCCCTCATGTGTGCGAGGTAGCGCTAGGAAAAGACAACAAAGGCCCCATTCGTTCACACTCAGTCTCTAGCTGTCATGTAATAATGCCCGAAACCACAGCTCCCTTTCCACATCCAGGCCCCACAGAACTTTCCATGGTTTACCCCAGACGCTTCACATGCCCTGATTCAATCCATTGACAGCACGTCGACCCCGGTATACCACATCGATCCAGTTCACTCTATTCCTTGGCAGCCTTTCACCCTCCTGCATGTTCAGGCCCCGATCACTCAAAATCTTTTTCACTCCATCTTTCCACCTCCAATTTAGTCTCCCACTTCTCCTCGTTCCCTCCACCTCCGAAACATATATCCTCTTGGTCAATCTTTCCTCACTCATTCTCTCCATGTGCCCAAACCATTTCAAAACACCCTCTTGTGCTCTCTCAACCACGCTCTTTTTATTTCCACATATCTCTCTTACCCTTACATTACCTACTCGATCAAACCACCTCACACAACATATTGTCCTCAAACATCTCATTTCCAGCACATCCACCCTCCTGCGCACAACTCTATCCATAGCCCTCGCCTCGCAACCATACAACATTGTTGGAACCACTATTCCTTCAAACATACCCATTTTTGCTTTCCGAGATAATGTTCTCGACTTCCACACATTCTTCAAGGCTCCCAGGCTTTCGCCCCCTCCCCCACCCTATGATTCACTTCCGCTTCCATGGTTCCATCCGCTGCCAGATCCACTCCCACATATCTAAAACACTTTACTTCCTCCAGTTTTTCTCCATTCAAACTTACCTCCCAATTGACTTGACCCTCAACCCTACTGTACCTAATAACCTTGCTCTTATTCACATTTACTCTTAACTTTCTTCTTTCACACACTTTACCAAACTCAGTCACCAGCTTCTGCACTTTCTCACATGAATCAGCCACCAGCGCTGTATCATCAGCGAACAACAACTGACTCACTTCCCAAGCTCTCTCATCCCCAACAAACTTCATACTTGGCCCTCTTTCCAAAACTCTTGCAATCACCTACCTAACAACCCCATCCATAAACAAATTAAACAACCATGGAGACATCACACACCCGTGCCGCAAACCTACATTCACTGAGAACCAAACCCTTTCCTCTCTTCCTACACGTACACATGCCTTACATCGTCGATAAAAACTTTTCACTGCTTCTAACAACTTTTCTCCCACACCATATATTCTTAGTACCTTCCACAGAGCATCTCTATCAACTCTATCATATGCCTTCTCCAGATCCTTAAATGCTACATACAAATCCATTTGCTTTTCTAAGTATTTCTCACATACATTCTTCAAAGCAAACACCTGATCCACACATCCTCTACCACTTCTGAAACCACACTGCTCTTCCCCAATCTGATGCTCTGTACAAGCCTTCACCCTCTCAATCAATACCCTCCCATATAATTTACCAGGAATACTTAACAAACTTATACCTCTGTAATTTGAGCACTCACTCTTATCCCCTTTGCCTTTGTGCAATGGCACTATGCACGCATTCCGCCAATCCTCAGGCACCTCACCATGAATCATACATACATTAAATAACCTTACCAACCAGTCAACAATACAGTCACCCCTTTTTTAATAAATTCCACTGCAATACCATCCAAACCTGCTGCCTTGCCGGCTTTCATCTTCCGCAAAGCTTATACTATCTCTTCTCTGTTTACCACATCATTTTCCCTAACCCTCTCACTTTGCACACCAACTCGATCAAAACACCCTATATCTACCACTCTATCATCAAACACATTCAACAAACCTTCAAAATACTCACTCCATCTCCCTCTCACATCACCACTACTTGTTATATATATATATATATATATATATATATATATATATATATACACACACACACACACACACACACACACATATATATATATATATATATATATATATATATATATATATATATATATATATATATATATATATATATATATATATATATATATATATATATATATATATATATATATATATATATATATATATAGGTGATAACAGGGTGATAACAAGTAGTGGTGATGTGAGAAGGAGATGGAATGAGTATTTTGAAGGTTTGTTGAATGTGTCTGATGACAGAGTGGCAGATATAGGGTGTTTAGGTCGAGGTGGTGTGCAAAGTGAGAGGGTTAGGGAAAATGATTTGGGAAACAGAGAAGAGGTAGTAAAAGCTTTGCGGAAGATGAAAGCCGGCAAGGCAGCAGGTTTGGATGGTATTGCAGTGGAATTTATTAAAAAAGGGGGTGACGGTATTGTTGACTGGTTGGTAAGGTTATTTAATGTATGTATGACTCATGGTGAGGTGCCTGAGGATTGGCGGAATGCGTGCATAGTGCCATTGTACAAAGGCAAAGGGGATAAGAGTGAGTGCTCAAATTACAGAGGTATAAGTTTGTTGAGTATTCCTGGTAAATTATATGGGAGGGTATTGATTGAGAGGGTGAAGGCATGTACAGAGCATCAGATTGGGGAAGAGCAGTGTGGTTTCAGAAGTGGTAGAGGATGTGTGGATCAGGTGTTTGCTTTGAAGAATGTATGTGAGAAATACTTAGAAAAGCAAATGGATTTGTATGTAGCATTTATGGATCTGGAGAAGGCATATGATAGAGTTGATAGAGATGCTCTGTGGAAGGTATTAAGAATATATGGTGTGGGAGGCAAGTTGTTAGAAGCAGTGAAAAGTTTTTATCGAGGATGTAAGGCGTGTGTACGTGTAGGAAGAGAGGAAAGTGATTGGTTCTCAGTGAATGTAGGTTTGCGGCAGGGGTGTGTGATGTCTCCATGGTTGTTTAATTTGTCTATGGATGGGGTTGTTAGGGAGGTAAATGCAAGAGTCTTGGAAAGAGGGGCAAGTATGAAGTCTGTTGGGGATGAGAGAGCTTGGGAAGTGAGTCAGTTGTTGTTCGCTGATGATACAGCGCTGGTGGCTGATTCATGTGAGAAACTGCAGAAGCTGGTGACTGAGTTTGGTAAAGTGTGTGGAAGAAGAAAGTTAAGAGTAAATGTGAATAAGAGCAAGGTTATTAGGTACAGTAGGGTTGAGGGTCAAGTCAATTGGGAGGTGAGCTTGAATGGAGAAAAACTGGAGGAAGTGAAGTGTTTTAGATATCTGGGAGTGGATCTGTCAGCGGATGGAACCATGGAAGCGGAAGTGGATCATAGGGTGGGGGAGGGGGCGAAAATTTTGGGAGCCTTGAAAAATGTGTGGAAGTCGAGAACATTATCCCGGAAAGCAAAAATGGGTATGTTTGAAGGAATAGTAGTTCCAACAATGTTGTATGGTTGCGAGGCGTGGGCTATGGATAGAGTTGTGCGCAGGAGGATGGATGTGCTGGAAATGAGATGTTTGAGGACAATATGTGGTGTGAGGTGGTTTGATCGAGTAAGTAACGTAAGGGTAAGAGAGATGTGTGGAAATAAAAAGAGCGTGGTTGAGAGAGCAGAAGAGGGTGTTTTGAAATGGTTTAGGCACATGGAGAGAATGAGTGAGGAAAGATTGACCAAGAGGATGTATGTGTCGGAGGTGGAGGGAACGAGGAGAAGAGGGAGACCAAATTGGAGGTGGAAAGATGGAGTGAAAAGGATTTTGTGTGATCGGGGCCTGAACATGCAGGAGGGTGAAAGGAGGGCAAGGAATAGAGTGAATTGGAGCGATGTGGTATACAGGGGTTGACGTGCTGTCAGTGGATTGAATCAGGGCATGTGAAGCGTCCGGGGTAAACCATGGAAAGCTGTGTACGTATGTATATTTGCGTGTGTGGACGTGTGTATGTACATGTGTATGGGGGGGTTGGGCCATTTCTTTCGTCTGTTTCCTTGCGCTACCTCGCAAACGCGGGAGACAGCGACAAAGTATAAAAAAAAAAAAAAAAAAAAATATATATATATATATATATATATATATATATATATATATATATATATATATATATATATATATATATATATATATATATATACATAAATATATATATATATACATATATATATATATATATATATATATATATATATATATATATACATATATATATATATATATATATATATATATATATATATATATTTTTTATTGTTTGGTCGCTGTCTCCCGCGTTTGCGAGGTAGCGCAAGGAAACAGACGAAAGAAATGGCCCAACCCACCCCCATACACATGTATATACATACACGTCCACACACGCAAATATACATACCTACACAGCTTTCCATGTTTTACCCCAGACGCTTTACATGCCCTGATTCAATCCACTGACAGCACGTCAACCCCGGTATACCACATCGATCCAATTCACTCTATTCCTTGCCCTCCTTTCACCCTCCTTCATGTTCAGGCCCCGATCACACAAAATCTTTTTCACTCCATCTTTCCACCTCCAATTTGGTCTCCCACTTCTCCTCGTTCCCTCCACCTCCGACACATATATCCTCTTGGTCAATCTTTCCTCACTCATTCTCTCCATGTGCCCAAACCATTTCAAAACACCCTCTCCTGCTCTCTCAACCACGCTCTTTTTATTTCCACACATCTCTCTTACCCTTACATTACTTACTCGATCAAACCACCTCACACCCCATATTGTCCTCAAACTTCTCATTTCCAGCACATCCACCCTCCTGCGCACAACTCTCTCTCTCTCTCTCTCTCTCTATATATATATATATATATATATATATATATATATATATATATATTTCAATATGTGTGTGTATATTCATATGCTGCAAGAGGTGACAGTGGTGCGCGTGATCTAGTATTTGCTGATAGTATTTGGTTATCAGCAAATATATATATATATATATATATATATATATATATATATATATATATATATGAATATATACTAACCTCATACAGCCAGGATCGAACCCGGGACCTCTGTACAACAGGCGGGAGTGCTACTGCTAGGCTATGATCGCCCCTGATAGGGAAATGACTATTCGAATACTATTTACTCGAATATGTATATATATATATATATATATATATATATATATATATATATATATATATATATATATATATATATATATATATATATATATATATATATATATATATAAATATTATATATATAAATATATATATATAAATATAAATATTCCTGTAAGTCCAAGGGGAAATGAAACACAATAAGTTTCCAAGTGCACTTTCGTGTAATAATCACATCGTCAGGGGAGATACAAGAAAGAAATATAAGTTGGTTACTATACAACAGAGACGTATCTAGGCCACCATTTGGTAAACAAGTGACTGTCCATTTGAAGCGGATGATAAACACCCAAATAAACCAAATAAAGCAGTTCTCAGATATGGTGGGTATATTTTGTGAACTGACAACCAGACACTTTGACTCCAGTTGGGTGATAGATAAACTGGGCGGTTTGAATGACGCATCTATTCATTTGTGCGGGGATACCTGACTCGTGTTCCAGGACAGCTGGTGTTGGATGTAATGGACACTATATTGTTAAACAAGTAAATATATGTTTGACATCTTTTCCGCCCCACAATATTGCAGATCATTCTCTTCAGTGAACTGAGCGATTTAAGGTTTCGTAATATACATTATAGAAACACAAGCGTAGGGCAAAGGAATCCATATAACAGCAGATGACTTGGCCCTTACGAAGATATCAGAAACTCATGAGGTAGTGTGGCAAGGGTAAGAAGACATACACACATTTCAGAGGGAAAGATGCTGTAAAGTTTTCATGTATCTAAGGAGGTGCAAATAATGTCAGTCTGAAAATTTGAAGCGGAAACCTTACAAAACGTATTTTTCAATGTAGTCTGTAAATCATTCCTTTTATATACCATCTTGCTGAATAAGTGCTTCGCCTCACTGGACGTAAAACGATGGCTCAAAAGTTTCTGTCCATTACTACGAGTGAAATCAGATGAAAGTATCCTTAAGGAGTATGTTAGATCGAGGTTATAGAAGTCTGATGATTATGAATACCTGTATTAAATCATCTCCTATCCTTCTCTTTCCTAAGCTTAATAGATATAAGTCGTTTATTCCGCTCACATAATATGCATTTCTTTGTCTGAGAATGATCTTGGTAGCTCACCTCTGTACTCCCTCAAGTAAGGTGATCAAAACGACACAGTATTCGAGCTGCTGGTGATAACCCGTTCCTTCTTGTCTGTGGTGATATAAAATCGTTCTCTAACAATTTCCATCATGATCTCATCAGCTGGTTAATGGTTGGCAGTTGTTTGAGTGGCATTACTGTTTATACTCATGACTGACAATCCTGTGAGTTGTTGTCTCCACCATCTACCTGACGCTCATCGAAATAGCTTTCGTTAACATTGACCTTTGTCCAGACGCCACGTTTGCACTTCAAAAACTGGTTAAGCCACATTAAGTTACTGTGAAGCAGTTTTAATGCCATTAACACATACAGGCATGGAGAAGCACATTAACAATTAAATATTTATCAGAAATGATACCTTCCTATTAACAGCAAGCAGTAATTACTAAAGCTAACGACCACACAAAAACTTGCATGCTTATGAAACACCTCACTGTGACCTCCCGGATCCCAGGCCAAGGGAGTGTGCACCTGTTCGCTTCTTATTTAATGCATCGAATAAATACTTTGAATCCGCTTCTAGGAAATAAAGTTATTTGAACATGGTCGTCCCGGCTATGTATCACAGATGGGATAGACCATGATTTCCATAATACATGAAAAACTAATGGCCAGCATGAACATTTACAACAGTGCGAGGGTCTTCTGGACACTAAATGCTTCGTAAATTTTCTCTTTACTTTCACTCCAGTTTTTGCCGGAGTTGAGGACATGATGACGGCAGGTGACGCCAGCAGGGGCCCTGGCCGGGTCGCATCTTGTTATTTATGGCTCAGGAGTTAATCTTCCATTGTACTGTGGTCACACCATCCAGCGGGACACCCTCACTACAGCACACCACACTGTCTGCACCACCACGCCCACCACATACCACACTACACTACTGTCTGCACCACCACGCCCACCACACACCACACTACACTACTGTCTGCACCACCACGCCTACCACATACCACACTACACTGCTGTCTGCACCACCACGCCCACCACACACCACACTACACTACTGTCTGCACCACCACGCCTACCACATACCACACTACACTACTGTCTGCACCACCACGCCTACCACACACCACACTACACTACTGTCTGCACCACCACGCCTACCACATACCACACTACACTACTGTCTGCACCACCACGCCTACCACACACCACACTACACTACTGTCTGCACCACCACGCCTACCACATACCACACCTACTGTCTGCACCACCACGCCCACCACACACCACACTACACTACTGTCTGCACCACCACGCCTACCACATACCACACTACACTGCTGTCTGCACCACCACGCCCACCACACACCACACTACACTACTGTCTGCACCACCACGCCTACCACATACCACACTACACTACTGTCTGCACCACCACGCCTACCACACACCACACTACACTACTGTCTGCACCACCACGCCTACCACATACCACACTACACTACTGTCTGCACCACCACGCCTACCACACACCACACTACACTACTGTCTGCACCACCACGCCTACCACATACCACACTACACTACTGTCTGCACCACCACGCCCACCACACACCACACTACACTACTGTCTGCACCACCACGCCTACCACATACCACACTACACTGCTGTCTGCACCACCACGCCCACCACACACCACACTACACTACTGTCTGCACCACCACGCCTACCACATACCACACTACACTACTGTCTGCACCACCACGCCTACCACACACCACACTACACTACTGTCTGCACCACCACGCCTACCACATACCACACTACACTACTGTCTGCACCACCACGCCTACCACACACCACACTACACTACTGTCTGCACCACCACGCCTACCACATACCACACTACACTACTGTCTGCACCACCACGCCTACCACACACCACACTACACTACTGTCTGCACCACCACGCCTACCACATACCACACTACACTACTGTCTGCACCACCACGCCTACCACATACCACACTACACTGCTGTCTGCACCACCACGCCTACCACACACCACAATCACTGCTGTCTGCACCACCACCATCCTACTACACACCACACTACACTGCTGTCTGCACCACCACGCCTACCACACACCACACTACACTGCTGTCTGCACCACCACGCCTACCACATACCACACTACACTACTGTCTGCACCACCACGCCTACCACATACCACACTACACTGCTGTCTGCACCACCACGCCTACCACACACCACACTACTTTCTGCACCACCACGCCTACCACACACCACACCACACTACTGTCTGCACCACCACGCCTACCACACACAACACACACTACTGTCTGCACCACCACGCCTACCACACACCACACTACACTACTGTCTGCACCACCACGCCTACCACATACCACACTCCACCACTGTCTGCACCACCACGCCTACCACATACCACACTACACTGCTGTCTGCACCACCACGCCTACCACACACCACACTACACTACTTTCTGCACCACCACGCCTACCACACACCACACCACACTACTGTCTGCACCACCACGCCTACCACACACAACACACACTACTGTCTGTACCACCACGCCTACCACACACTACACTACACTACTGTCTGCACCACCACGCCTACCAGATACCACACTACTGTCTGCATTACCACGCCCACCACATTCCACAGCACACTACTGTCTGCACCACCACGCCTACCACACACCACACTACACTACTGTCTGCACCACCACGCCTACCACACACCACACTACTCTACTGTCTGCACCACCACGCCTACCACACACCACACTACACTACTGTCTGCACCACCACGCCTACCACATACCACACTACACTACTGTCTTCACCACCACGCCTACCACACACCACACTACACTACTGTCTGCACCACCACGCCTACCACACACCACACTACTGTCTGCATTACCACGCCCACCACATTCCACACCACACAACTGTCTGCACTACCACGCTTACCACACACCACACTACACTACTGTCTGCACCACCACGCCTACCACACACCACACTACTCTACTGTCTGCACCACCACGCCTACCACACACCACACTACTCTACTGTCTGCGCCACCACGCCTACCACACTCCACACTACACTACTGTCTGCACCACCTCGTCCACCACACACCACACTACACTACTGTCTGCACCACCACGCCTACCACATACCACATTACACTACTGTCTGCACCACCACGCCTACCACATACCACACTACACTACTGTCTGCACCACCACGCCTACCACATACCACACTACACTACTGTCTGCACCACCACGCCTACCACATACCACACTACACTACTGTCTGCACCACCACGCCTACCACACACCACACTACACTACTGTCTGCACCACCACGCCTACCACACACCACACTACACTACTGTCTGCACCACCACGCCTACCACACACCACACTACACTACTGTCTGCACCACCACGCCTACCACACACCACACTACACTACTGTCGGCGCCACCACGCCTACCACACACCACACTACACTACTGTCTGCACCACCTCGCCTGCCACACTCCACACTACTGTGTGCACCACCACGTCTACCACACACCACACTACTCTACTGTCTGCACCACCACGCCTACCACACACCACACTACTCTACTGTCTGCGCCACCACGCCTACCACACTCCACACTACACTACTGTCTGCACCACCACGCCTACCACACACCACACTACACTACTGTGTGCACCACCACGCCTACCACACACCACACTACTCTACTGTCTGCACCACCACGCCTACCACACACCACACTACTCTACTGTCTGCGCCACCACGCCTACCACACTCCACACTACTGTGTGCACCACCACGCCTACCACACACCACACTACACTGCTGTCTGCACCACCACGCCTACCACACACCACACTACTCTACTGTCTGCGCCACCACGCCTACCACACTCCACACTACTGTGTGCACCACCACGCCTACCACACACCACACTACACTACTGTCTGCACCACCACGCCTACCACACACCACACTAAACTACTGTCTGCAACACCACGCCTACCACACACCACATTACTGTCTGCATAACCACGCCTACCACATTCCACACCACACAACTGTCTGCACCACCACGCCTACCACACACCACACTAAACTACTGTCTGCACCACCTCGCCCACCACACACCACACTACACTACTGTCTGCACCACCACGCCCACCACACACCACACTACACTACTGTCTACACCACCACGCCTACCACACACCACACTACACTACTGTCTGCGCCACCACGCCCAACACACACCACACTACACTACTGTTTGCACCACCACGCCTACAACACACCACACTATTGTCTGCACCACCACGCCTACCACACACCACACTACTCACGCGAGGTAGCGCTACGAACAGAAAACAAAGGCCATATTCGTTTACACCCAGTCGCACCCAGCTGTCATGTATAATGCACCGAAACCACAGCTCCCTCTCCAAATCCAGGCCCCACAAAAGTTTCCATGGTTTACCACAGACGTTTCGCATTCCCTGGTTCAATCCATTGACAGCAAGTCGACCGCGATATACCACATCATTCCAATTCACTCTATTCCTTGTAAGCCTTACACCCTCCTGCATGTTCAGGCCCCGATCGCTCAGAATCTTTTTCTCTCCATCCTTCCACCTCCAATTTGGTCTCCCGCTTCTCCTTCTTTCCTCCACCTCTGACACATATATCCTCTTTGTCAATCTTTCCTCACTCATTCTCTCCATGTGTGTCTAAACCATTTCAACACACCCTCTTCTGCTCTCTCAACCACACTCTTTTTATTACCTCACATCTCTCTTACCATTTAATTACTTACTCGGTCAAACCACCTCCCACCACATATTGTCGTGAAACATTTTATTTCCAACACATCCACCCTCCCCCGCACAACCCTATGCCTCGCAACCATATAGCATTGTTCGAACAACTATAAGTTCAAACATACCCATTTCTGCTTCCCGAGATAACTGTCTCGCCTTCCACGCATTCTTCAACGCTCCCAGAACCTTCGCTCTCTCCCCCACCCTGTGACTCACTTCCGCTTCTTTGGTTCCATCCGTTGCTAAGTCCACTGTCATATATCTAAAACACTTCACTTCCTTCAGTTTTTCTCCATTCAAACTTACCTCCCAATTAACGTCCCTCAATCCTGCTGAACCTAATAAACTTGCTCTTATTCATATTTACTCCCAACTTTCTTCTTTCACACACTTTACCAAACTCAGCTTCTAACCCGAGTCAGGCACCAGTGCTATATCATCAACGAACAACAACTGACTCACTTCCCAGGTCCTCTCATCCACAACAGACTGCATACTTGCCCCTCTCTCCAAAACTCTTGCATTCACCTCCCTAACCACCCCATCCATAAACAAATTAAACAACCATGGAGGCATCACGTACCCCTACCGCAAACTGACATTCACTGGGAACCAATCACCTTCCTCCCTTCCTACTCGTACATATGCCTTACATCCTTGATAAAAACTTTTCACTGCTTCTAGGAACTTACCTTCCACACCATATACTCTTAAAACCTTCAACAAAGCATGTCTATCCACTCTATCATATGCCTTCTCCAGATTCATAAATGCTACATACAAATCCATCTGTTTTTCTAAGTATTTCTCACATACATTCTTCAAAGCAAACACCTGATCCACACATCCTCTACCACTTCTGAAACCACACTGCTCTTCCCCGATCTGATGCTCTGTACATCCTTTCACCCTCCCATATAATTTCCCAGGAATACTTAAACTTATGCCTCTGTAATCTGAACACTCGCCTTTATAACCTTTACCTTTGTACAATGGCACTATGCATGCTTTCCGCCAATCCTCAGGCACTTCACCACCATCCATACATGTATTGCATATCCTTACTAACCAATCAACGACACAGTCATCCACTTTTAATAAATTCCACTGCAATACAATCCAAATCCGCTTCCTTGCCTGTTTTCATCTTTCGCAAATCTTTCACTACCTCTTTTCTGTTTACCAAGCCAATCTCCTTAACTCTCTCACTTCGCACACCATACCGACCATGACACCATATACCTGCAACTCTATCATCAAACACACACAACGAACCTTTCAAAATATTCACTCCATCTCCTTCTCACTTCATCACTACTTGTTATTGCCTCCCCATTTGCACCCTTCACCGATGTTCTTATTTGTTCTTTGTCTTACGCACTTTATTTACCTTTTTCCAATACATCTTTGTATTCTCCCTAAAATCTAATGATACTCTCCTACTCCAACTCTTGTTTGCTCTTTATTTCACCTCTTGCACCTTTCTCTCAACCTCCTGCCGCTTTCTTTTATACTTCTCCCAGTCATATGCACTACTTCCCTGCAAAAATCGTCCAAGCGCCTCTCTCTTCTCTTTCATTAACAATCGTACTTCTTCATCTCACCTTTCACTACCCTTTCTAATCTACCCACCACCCACCTTTCTCATACCACATGCATGTTTTGCGCAAACCATCACTGCTTCCCTAAATACATCCCATTCCTCCCCTACTCCCCTTACGTCCTTTGTTTTCACCTTATGCCATTTTGCACTCAATCTCTCCTGGTATTTCCTCACACAAGTCTCCTTCCCAAGCTCACTTACTCTCACCAGTCTCCTCTCCCCAACATTCTATCTTCTTTTCTGAAAAACTTCATGTATCTTCACTTTCGCCTCCACAAGATAATGATCAGCCAGCTGACCCTTTCAGCACATTAACATCCAAAAGTCTCTCTTTTACACGCCTGTCAATTAACACGCAATCCAATAACGCCCTCCGGCCATCTCTCCTACTCACATATATATATACTTATGTATATCTCTCTTTTTAAACCTGGTATTCTCAATCACCAGTCATTTTTCTGCACACAAATCCACAAGCTCTTCACCATTTCCATTTACAACACTGAACACTCCATGTACACTAAATATCCCTCAACTGCCACATTACGCACCTACGCATTCAAATCACTCATCAATATAAACCGGTCTCGTGCATCAAAGCTGCTAACACACTCACTCAGCTACTCCGAAAACACTTGCCTCTCATGATCTTACCCTCTCATGACCAGGTGCATAGGCACCAATTATCACCCATCTCATTCCATTTACTTTCAGTTTTAACCCATATTACTCTAGAGTTTACTTTCTTCCACTGTATCACATACTCTCATAACTCCTGCTTCAGGAGTAGGGCTACTCCTTCCTTAGCTCTTGTCCTATCACTAACCCCTGATTTTATTCCCAAAACGTTCCCAAACCACACTTCCCCTTTACCCTTCAGCTTCGTTTCAATAAGAGCCAGAATATCCAGGTTTCTTTCCACAAACCTACTACCTATCTCTCCTTTTTTTCATCTTGGTAACATCCACATATCTTTAGATAGCCCAGTCTGAGCCTTCGAGGAGGATGAGCACTCCCTGCGTGACTCCTTCCTCTGTTTCCCCCTTTAGAAAGATGAATAAACGGAGGAGAGGTTTTCCTGCCCCCCCCCCCCCCCCCCCCCCCCCCCCCCCCCCCCCCACCGCTCCCTTTAGTCGCCTTCTACGACATGTGGGGAATGCGTGGGAAGTATTCCTTCTCCCCTATCCATATATATATATATATATATATATATATATATATATATATATATATGTGTGTGGATGTAACCAAGATGTGAAAAAAGGAGAGATAGGTAGTATGTTTGAGGAAAGGAACCTGGATGTTTTGGCTCTGAGTGAAACGAAGCTCAAGGGTAAAGGGGAAGAGTGGTTTGGAAATGTCTGGGGAGTGAAGTCAGGGGTTAGTGAGAGGACAAGAGCAAGGGAAGGAGTAGCAATACTCCTGAAACAGGAGTTGTGGGAGTATGTGATAGAATGTAAGAAAGTAAATTCTCGATTAATATGGGTAAAATTGAAAGTTGATGGAGAGAGGTGGGTGATTATTGGTGCATATGCACCTGGGCATGAGAAGAAAGATCATGAGAGGCAAGTGTTTTGGGAGCAGCTAAATGAGTGTGTTAGCGGTTTTGATGCACGAGACCGGGTTATAGTGATGGGTGATTTGAATGCAAAGGTGAGTAATGTGGCAGTTGAGGGAATAATTGGTATGCATGGGGTGTTCAGTGTTGTAAATGGAAATGGTGAAGAGCTTGTAGATTTATGTGCTGAAAAAGGACTGATGATTGGGAATACCTGGTTTAAAAAGCGAGATATACATAAGTATACTTATGTAAGTAGGAGAGATGGCCAGAGAGCGTTATTGGATTACGTGTTAATTGACAGGCGTGCGAAAGAGAGACTTTTGGATGTTAATGTGCTGAGAGGTGCAACTGGAGGGATGTCTGATCATTATCTTGTGGAGGCTAAGGTGAAGATTTGTATGGGTTTTCAGAAAAGAGGAGTGAATGTTGGGGTGAAGAAGGTGGTGAGAGTAAGTGAGCTTGGGAAGGAGACCTGTGTGGGGAAGTACCAGGAGAGACTGTGTACAGAATGGAAAAAGGTGAGAACAATGGAAGTAAGGGGAGTCGGGGAGGAATGGGATGTATTTAGGGAATCAGTGATGGATTGCGCAAAAGATGCTTGTGGCATGAGAAGAGTGGGAGGTGGGCTGTTTAGAAAGGGTAGTGTGTGGTGGGATGAAGAAGTAAGAGTATTAGTGAAAGAGAAGAGAGAGGCATTTGGACGATTTTTGCAGGGAAAAAATGAAATTGAGTGGGAGAAGTATAAAAGAAAGAGACAGGAGGTCAAGAGAAAGGTGCAAGAGGTGAAAAAAAGGGCAAATGAGAGTTGGGGTGAGAGACTATCAGTAAATTTTAGGGAGAATAAAAAGATGTTCTGGAAGGAGGTAAATAGGGTGCGTAAGACAAGGGAGCAAATGGGAACTTCAGTGAAGGGCGTAAATGGGGAGGTGATAACAAGTAGCGGTGATGTGAGAAGGAGATGGAATGAGTATTTTGAAGGTTTGTTGAATGTGTCTGATGACAGAGTGGCAGATATAGGGTGTTTTGGTCGAGGTGGTGTGCAAAGTGAGAGGGTTAGGGAAAATGATTTGGTAAACAGAGAAGAGGTAGTAAAAGCTTTGCGGAAGATGAAAGCCGGCAAGGCAGCAGGTTTGGATGGTATTGCAGTGGAATTTATTAAGAAAGGGGGTGACTGTATTGTTGACTGGTTGGTAAGGTTATTTAATGTATGTATGACTCATGGTGAGGTGCCTGAGGATTGGCGGAATGCGTGCATAGTGCCATTGTACAAAGGCAAAGGGGATAAGAGTGAGTGCTCAAATTACAGAGGTATAAGTTTGTTGAGTATTCCTGGTAAATTATATGGGAGGGTATTGATTGAGAGGGTGAAGGCATGTACAGAGCATCAGATTGGGGAAGAGCAGTGCGGTTTCAGAAGTGGTAGAGGATGTGTGGATCAGGTGTTTGCTTTGAAGAATGTATGTGAGAAATACTTAGAAAAGCAAATGGATTTGTATGTAGCATTTATGGATCTGGAGAAGGCATATGATAGAGTTGATAGAGATGCTCTGTGGAAGGTATTAAGAATATATGGTGTGGGAGGCAAGTTGTTAGAAGCAGTGAAAAGTTTTTATCGAGGATGTAAGGCATGTGTACGTGTAGGAAGAGAGGAAAGTGATTGGTTCTCAGTGAATGTAGGTTTGCGGCAGGGGTGTGTGATGTCTCCATGGTTGTTTAATTTGTTTATGGATGGGGTTGTAAAGGAGGTAAATGCAAGAGTCCTGGAAAGAGGGGCAAGTATGAAGTCTGTTGGGGATGAGAGAGCTTGGGAAGTGAGTCAATTGTTGTTCGCTGATGATACAGCGCTGGTGGCTGATTCATGTGAGAAACTGCAGAAGCTGGTGACTGAGTTTGGTAAAGTGTGTGGAAGAAGAAAGTTGAGAGTAAATGTGAATAAGAGCAAGGTTATTAGGTACAGTAGGGGTGAGGGTCAAGTCAATTGGGAGGTGAGTTTGAATGGAGAAAAACTGGAGGAAGTGAAGTGCTTTAGATATCTGGGAGTGGATCTGTCAGCGGATGGAACCATGGAAGCGGAAGTGGATCATAGGGTGGGGGAGGGGGCGAAAATTTTGGGAGCCTTGAAAAATGTGTGGAAGTCGAGAACATTATCTCGGAAAGCAAAAATGGGTATGTTTGAGGGAATAGTGGTTCCAACAATGCTGTATGGTTGCGAGGCGTGGGCTATGGATAGAGATGTGCGCAGGAGGATGGATGTGCTGGAAATGAGATGTTTGAGGACAATGTGTGGTGTGAGGTGGTTTGATCGAGTAAGTAACGTAAGGGTAAGAGAGATGTGTGGAAATAAAAAGAGCGTGGTTGAGAGAGCAGAAGAGGGTGTTTTGAAATGGTTTGGGCACATGGAGAGAATGAGTGAGGAGAGATTGACCAAGAGGATATATGTGTCGGAGGTGGAGGGAACGAGGAGAAGAGGGAGACCAAATTGGAGGTGGAAAGATGGAGTGAAAAAGATTTTGTGTGATCGGGGCCTGAACATGCAGGAGGGTGAAAGGAGGGCAAGAAATAGAGTGAATTGGAGTCATGTGGTATATAGGGGTTGACGTGCTGTCAGTGGATTGAAGCAAGGCATGTGAAGCGTCTGGGGTAAACCATGGAAAGCTGTGTAGGTATGTATATTTGCGTGTGTGGACGTGTGTATGTACATGTGTATGGGGGGGGGGGGTTGGGCCATTTCTTTCGTCTGTTTCCTTGCGCTACCTCGCAAACGCGGGAGACAGCGACAAAGTATAAAAAAAAAAAAAAAAAAAAAAAATATATATATATATATATATATATATATATATATATATATATATATATATATATATATATATATATATATATGGGGAGGTGATAACAAGTAGTGGTGATGTGAGAAGGAGATGGAGTGAGTATTTTGAAGGTTTGTTCAATGTGTTTGATGATAGAGTGGCAGATATAGGGTGTTTTGGTCGAGTTGGAGTGCAAAGTGAGAGGGTTAGGGAAAATGATTTGGTAAACAGAGAAGAGGTAGTAAAAGCTTTGCGGAAGATGAAAGCCGGCAAGGCAGCAGGTTTGAATGGTATTGCAGTGGAATTTATTAAAAAAGGGGGTGACTGTATTATTGACTGGTTGGTAAGGTTATTTAATGTATGTATGACTCATGGTGAGGTGCCTGAGGATTGGTGGAATGCGTGCATAGTGACATTTGTACAAAGGCAAAGGGGATAAGAGTGAGTGCTCAAATTACAGAGGTATAAGTTTGTTGAGTATACCTGGTAAATTATATGGGAGGGTATTGATTGAGAGGGTGAAGGTATGTACAGAGCATCAGATTGGGGAAGAGCAGTGTGGTTTCAGAAGTGGTAGAGGATGTGTGGATCAGGTGTTTGCTTTGAAGAATGTATGTGAGAAATACTTAGAAAAGCAAATGGATTTGTATGTAGCATTTATGGATCTGGAGAAGGCATATGATAGAGTTGATAGAGATGCTCTGTGGAAGGTATTAAGAATATATGGTGTGGGAGGCAAGTTGCTAGAAGCAGTGAAAAGTTTTTATCGAGGATGTAAGGCATGTGTACGTGTAGGAAGAGAGGAAAGTGATTGGTTCTCAGTGAATGTAGGTTTGCGGCATGGGTGTGTGATGTCTCCATGGTTGTTTAATTTGTTTATGGATGGGGTTGTTAGGGAGGTGAATGCAAGACTTTTGGAAAGAGGGGCAAGTATGAAGTCTGTTGGGGATGAGAGAGCTTGGGAAGTGAGTCAGTTGTTGTTCGCTGATGATACAGCGCTGGTGGCTGATTCATGTGAGAAACTGCAGAAGCTGGTGACTGAGTTTGGTAAAGTGTGTGAAAGAAGAAAGTTAAGAGTAAATGTGAATCAGAGCAAGGTTATTAGGTACAGTAGGGTTGAGGGTCAAGTCAATTGGGCGGTAAGTTTGAATGGAGAAAAACTGGAGGAAGTAAAGTGTTTTAGATATCTGGGATTGGATCTGGCAGCGGATGGAACCATGGAAGCGGAAGTGGATCATAGGGTGGGGGAGGGGGCGAAAATTCTGGAAGCCTTGAAGAATGTGTGGAAGTCGAGAGCATTATCTCGGAAAGCAAAAATGGGTATGTTTGAAGGAATAGTGGTTCTAACAATGTTGTATGGTTGCGAGGCGTGGGCTATGGATAGAGTTGTGCGCAGGAGGATGGATGTGCTGGAAATGAGATGTTTGAGGTCAATGTGTGGTGTGAGGTGGTTTGATCGAGTAAGTAACATAAGGGTAAGAGAGATGTGTGGAAATAAAAAGAGCGTGGTTGAGAGAGCAGAAGAGGGTGTTTTGAAATGGTTTGGGCACATGGAGAGAATGAGTAAGGAAAGATTGACCAAGAGGATATATGTGTCGGAGGTGGAGGGAACGAGGAGAAGTGGGAGACCAAATTGGAGGTGGAAAGATGGAGTGAAAAAGATTTTGTGTGATCGGGGCCTGAACATGCAGGAGGGTGAAAGGAGGGCAAGGAATAGAGTGAATTGGAACGATGTGGTATACCGGGGTTGACGTGCTGTCAGTGGGTTGAATCAGGGCATGTGAAGCGTCTGGGGTAAACCATGGAAAGCTGTGTAGATATGTATATTTGCGTGTGTGGACATATGTATATACATGTGTATGGGGGTGGGTTGGGCCATTTCTTTCTGTGTATATAACATATATACACATGTACATAATTCATACTGTCTGCTTTTATTCATTACCATCGCCACCTCGCCATGCATGAAATAACAACCCCCTCCCCCCTCATGTGTGCGAAGTAGCGCTAGGAAAAGACAACAAAGGCCCCATTCGTTCACACTCAGTCTCTAGCTGTCATGTAATAATGCACCGAAACCACAGCTCCCTTTCCACATCCAGGCCCCACACAACTTTCCATGGTTTACCCCAGACGTTTCACATGCCCTGGTTCAATCCATTGACAGCACGTCGACCCCGGTATACCACATCGTTCCAATTCACTGTATTCCTTGCACGCCTTTCACCCTCCTGCATGTTCAGGCCCCGATCACTCAAAATCTTTTTCACTCCATCTTTCCACCTCCAATTTGGTCTCCCACTTCTCCTTGTTCCCTCCACCTCTGACACATATATACTCTTGGTCAATCTTTCCTCACTCATTCTTTCCATGTTTAAATATATATATTTATTTATTATCATTTTATTTTGCTTTGTCGCTGTCTCCCGCGTTTGCGAGGTAGCGCAAGGAAACAGACGAAAGAACGCCCCAACCCGCCCACATACATGTATATACATACACGTCCACACACGCAAATATACATACCTATAAATCTCAATGTACACATATATATATACACACAGACATATACATATATACACATGTACATAATTCATACTGTCTGCCTTTATTTGTTCCCATCGCCACCCCGCCACACATGGAATAACAACCCCCTCGCCCCTCATGTGTGCGAGGTAGCGCTAGGAAAAGACACCAAAAACCCCATTCGTTTACACTCGGCTCCCTTTCCACATCCAGGCCCCATACAACTTTCCATGGTTTACCCTAGACGCTTCACATGCCCTGGTTCAATCCATTGACAGCACGTCGACCCCGGTATACCACATCGTTCCAATTCACTCTATTCCTTGCACGCCTTTCACCCTCCTGCATGTTCAGGCCCCATCACTCAAAATCTTTTTCACTCCATCTTTCTACCTCCAATTTGGTCTCCCACTTCTCCTCGTTCCCTCCACCTCTGACACATATATCCTCTTGGTCAATCTTTCCTCACTCATTCTCTCCATGTGACCAAACCATTTCAAAACACCCTCTTCTGCTCTCTCAACCACACTCCTTTTATTTTCACACATCTCTCTCACCCTTTCATTATTTACTCGATCAAACCACCTCACACCACATATTGTCCTCAAACATCTCATTTCCAGCACATCCACCCTCCTGCGCACAACTCTATCCATAGCCCACGCCTCTCAACCATAGAACATTGTTGGAACCACTATTCCTTCAAACATACCCATTTTTGCTTTCCGAGATAATGTTCTCGACTTCCAAACATTCTTTAATGCTCCCAGAATTTTCGCCCCCTCCCCCACCCTATGATTCACTTCCGCTTCCATGGTTCCATCCATTGCCAGATCCACTCCCAGATATATAAAACACTTTACTTATGGGATTGTGTGTTAATTGATAGGCGCGTGAAAGATAGACTTTTGGATGTTAATGTGCTGAGATTTGCAACTGGAGGGATGTCTGATCATTATCTTGTGGAGGTAAAGGTGAAGATTTGTAGGGGTTTTCAGAGAAAAGAGAAAATGTTGGGGTGAAGTGAGTGGTGAGAGTAAGTGAGCTTGGGAAGGAGTCTTGTGTGAGGAAGTACCAGGAGAGACTGAGTACAGAATAGAAAAAGGTGAGAGCAAAGGAGGTAAGGGGAGTGGGGGGAGGAATGGGATGTATTTAGGGAAGCAGTGATGGCTTGCGCAAAAGATGCTTGTGGCATGAGAAGCGTGGGAGGTGGGTTGATTAGAAAGGATAGCGAGTGGTGGGATGAAGAAGTAAGATTATTAGTGAAAGAGAAGAGAGAGGCATTTGGACAATTTTTGCAGGGAAAAAATGCAAATGAGTGGGAGATGTATAAAAGAGAGAGGCAGGAGGTCAAGAGAAAGGTGCAAGAGGTGAAAAAGAATGTAAATGAGAGTTGGGGTGAGAGAGTATCATTAAATTTTAGTGAAAATAAAAAATTATTTTGGAAGGAGGTAAATAAAGTGCGTAAGATAAGGGAGCAAATGGGAACTTCAGTGAAGGGGGCTAATGGGGAGGTGATAACAAGTAGTGGTGATGTGAGAAGGAGATGGAGTGAGTATTTTGAAGGTTTGTTGAATGTGTTTGATGAGTGGCAGATATAGGGTGTTTTGGTTGAGGTGGTGTGCAAAGTGACAAAGTGAGGGGGTTGGGGAAAATATTTTGGTAAAAAGAGAAGAGGTAGTAAAAGCTTTGCGGAAGATGAAAGCCGGCAAGGCAGCAGGTTTGGATGGTGTTGCAGTGGAATTTATCATAAACGGGGTGACTGTATTGTTGACTGGTTGGTAAGGTTATTTAATGTATGTATGATTCATGGTGAGTTGCCTGAGGATTGGTGGAATGCTTGCATAGTGCCATTGAACAAAGGCAAAGGGGATAAGGGTGAGTGCTCAAATTACAGAGGTATAAGTTTGTTGAGTATTTCTGGTAAATTATATGGGAAAGTATTGATTGAGAGGGTGAAGGCATGTACAGAGCATGAGATTGGGGAAGAGCAGTGTGGTTTCAGAAGTGGTAGAGGATGTGTGGATCAGGCGTTTGCTTTGAAGAATGTATGTGAGAAATACTTAGAAAAGCAAATGGATTTGTCTGTAGCATTTATGGATCTGGAGAAGGCATGTGATAGAGTTGATAGAGATGCTCTGTGGAAGGTATTAAGAATATATGGCGTGCGAGACAAGTTGTTAGAAGCAGTGAAAAGTTTTTATCGAGGATGTAAAGCATGTGTACGTGTAGGAAGAGAGGAAAGTGATTGGTTCTCAGTGAATATAGGTTTGCGGCAGGGGTGTGTGATGTCTCCATGGTGGTTTGATTTTTTTTATGGATGGGGTTGTTAGGGAGGTGAATGCAAGAGTTTTGGAAAGAGGGGCAAGTATGAAGTCTGTTGGGGATGAGAGAGCTTGGGAAGTGAGTCAGTTGTTGTTCGCTGATGATACAGCGCTGGTGGCTGATTCATGTGAGAAAGTGCAGAAGCTGGTGACTGAGTTTGGTAAAGTGTGTGAAAGAAGAAAGTTAAGAGTAAATGTGAATAAAAGCAAGGTACATTAGGCACAGTAGGGTTGAGGGTCAAGTCAATTGGGATGTAAGTTTGAATGTAGAAAAACTGGAGGAAGTAAAGTGTTTTAGATATCTGGGAGTGGATCTGGCAGCGGATGGAACCATGGAAGCGGAAGTGAATCATAGGGTGGGGGAGGGGGCGAGAATTCTGGGAGCCTTGAAGAATGTTTGGAAGTCGAGAACATTATCTCGGAAAGCAAAAATGGGTATGTTTGAAGGAATAGTGGTTCCAACAATGTTGTATGGTTGCGAGGCGTGGACTATGGATAGAGTTGTGGGCAGGAGGGTGGATGTGCTGGAAATGAGGTGTTTGAGGACAATATGTGGTGTGATGTGGTTTGATCGAGTAAGTAGGGTAAGGGTAACAGAGATGTGTGGAAATGAATAGAGTATGGTTGAGGGAGCAGAAGAGGGTTTTTTGAAATTGTTTGGTCACATGGAGAGAATGAGTGAGGAAAGATTGACCAAGAGGATATATGTGTCAGAGGTGGAGGGAACGAGGAGAAGTGGGAGACCAAATTGGAGGTGGAAAGATGGAGTGAAAAAGATTTTGATTGATCGGGGCCTGAACATGCAGGAGGGTGAAAGGCGGGCAAGGAATAGAGTGAATTGGAACGATGTGGTATACCGGGTTCGACGTGCTGTTAGTGGATTGAGCCAGGGCATGTGAAGCGTCTGGGGTAAACCATGGAAAGTTGTGTGGGGCCTGGATGTGGAAAGGGAGCTGTGGTTTCGGTGCATTATTACATGACAGCTAGAGACTGAGTGTGAACGAATGGGGCCTTTGGTGTCTTTTCCTAGCGGTACCTCGCACACATGAGGGGGGAGGGGGATGTTATTCCATATGTGGCGAGGTAGCGATGGGAATAAAGAAAGGCAGACAGTATGAATTATGTACATATATATATATATATATATATATATATATATATATATATATATATATATATATATATATATATATATATATATATATATTTTTTTTTTTTTTTCAAACTATTCGCCATTTCCCGCGTTAGCGAGGTAGCGTTAAGAACTGAGGACTGGGCCACTGAGGGAATATCCTCACCTGGCCCCCTTCTCTGTTCCTTCTTTTGGAAAATTAAAAAAAATTGAGAGGGGAGGATTTCCAGCCCCCCGCTCCCTCCCCTTTTATATATGTCTGTGTGTGTATATATATATGTGTACATTGAGATGTATAGGTATGTATATTTGCGTGTGAGGACGTGTATGTATATACATGTGTATGGGGGTGGGTTGGGCCATTTCTTTCGTCTGTTTCCTTGCGCTACGTCGCAAACGCGGGAGACAGCGACAAAGAAAAATAAAATTATATATATATATATATATATATATATATATATATATATATATATATATATATATATATATATATATATATGTGTGTGTGTGTGTGTGTGTGTGTGTGTGTGTAAACAGACCCAAGTGGAAAAGATGAAATGAGACATAATGTTAGATACAGCAGACATGAAGCTAACTTTTTTTCACGCGTCACGTGAGCCAGAGGGCTGAGCCGTCAGGCCTCGCTTCCCATTGTCGACAGAGACAATAGTGAGTCATGTGAGAGCATGAGTTTCTGAGTGGCGGCTCCACTCCTTACACCCTAACCCTCACTCATCCTGACCCATCACCCACCCTATACCCATTTTCTACCCCGACCTATCACACAATCTGACCTATCACCCACCCAAACGTATTATTCACCCTCTCTCATCATCCTCCCTGATTCCATCTTTCACCCCCATCCATCACCCACCATGACCCCTCAATCACCCCAAATCATCTCCCACGCTAACTCATCACGCACTCAACTTATCCTCTCCCCCAATGCATTACCCACCCTGAACCATCACTCACCTTGACCCATCACCCACTCTACCCCATCACACATCCTGACCCATCATCCACCTTGAACTCTAACTCACCCTGACCTATAATTCACCTCTACCGATCACCCACTATAACCCATTGTTCACCTTGACCCGTCACCCAACTCAACCATCACTCAACTGACCCATCACCAAACCTAACCAATCTTCCACCTGAACCCATCACTCGCCCAGGTCAATTACCCACCTGAACCCATCTTCCACCCAAATCCATCACCCATACCGACCCATCTCCCACCCTAACCCAAGTGCCACATATATAGTGGAGTGTAAGTGGTATTAGAATTATCCTTAACTCCTGAAGAAGGTGTTAAAGATTTTTCGGTTTGTGGATGTAGCTTGACGCTGACGTCTTTAGTGGAACTCCTTCAGAACTCAGGAAGCCGGTCACGTCTACCAGGCGGGACCCTGGGTCATAAAGTTTAGTGATGTTGTTTGTGTTTCTATATGGGCAGAGTGTGGGGCAAGTGAACAGTAAGTGGTTTGTGTCTTCACTCTGGTAAATGCAACGAAGGCTTGAAGTGTAGCTGAGATGCGACGGATTGATGCTTGTAGTAATGTAGTGATGGGTTATATCCAGAGTGGACGGGAAGGTTTGACCCCTGTTTGTCTGGGGAGTGTGTTCTCAGATGGTGTGTATGTCTGGTAGGGTGGTGATCAAGACCGCGTTGTTTGCTTGCTGGGTCGTTTCAGTAAGTAGATGTTTTGTCAGTGTTGTGTTTGCTTAAGAGTGTGGGTATTTGTAAATAGAGGTTGCTAAAGTGTAAAGTAGGTGTAAGCTTTGTGTTTCTGGCTGGAGGCTGGTGGTCAGTTATAGATTGGTTTACATCGAAGGTGTCTAGTGCTCTTGCAAAGAACTGAGTGCCGAGCATGTTGAGATGGGAATGGATGAGGAAGATCTTTGTTTCATTGTAAAGCGGTGATATGTGTGACTGCTAGGCATCCAGTGACTTTCCTTAATGGCTGTTCGGATACTGTGTGGTTTACAGCCTCCTCATATTTACTTTTGAGATACTGGAGGACCAGGCGGATTTTAGGGTGGAGCTGATGATCTATTTGTATAGGTTACTGAAATGTTCTTTTTCTTGTCCAAGTTTGACATTAGTTAGTGTTCTGAGGACATTTAGTTTATATGCTGCTTTTGTGTGTGTGTGTGTGTGTGTGTGTGTGTGTGTGTGTGTGTGTGTGTGTGTGTGTGTGTGTGTGTGTGTGTGTGTGTGTGTGTTGGGAGTGAAAATTATATGTGTGTCTTATGTGATGCCTAGAATTGTTGGTGTTTTGTTCATTTGGAGTGATTGCCCATTCATGGTGACGTGGATGTCAACTAGAATCGTGTCTGTCTGTGGCTCAATGAATGACTAAAGACTTCTGTGGAAATGCAGTCATTCTT
This sequence comes from Panulirus ornatus, assembly GCF_036320965.1. Lineage (NCBI taxonomy): Eukaryota > Metazoa > Arthropoda > Malacostraca > Decapoda > Palinuridae > Panulirus > Panulirus ornatus. Next base: position 29,238,997 of record NC_092242.1, on the reverse strand, counting down.
TTTGAGGTGAGCCGTTGTTTCAGTTGTGTAAGACAATAATGCGTGTTGCTGTTACTGTGGTGTAAGTGTGTTATGTTGTGATTATGAGATCGTCAGCATATGACAGGGCATTCATGTTGTGGTTTGCCTGAGGTAATGGGAGGTCGTGTAGTAAAGGACTGAAGAGGGTTGGAGAAAGAACTGTTCCTTAGGGAACTAACTTGTAGAGCTAAAGTGTTTTACAAGTGAAGCCATTGTGAGTGACTTCCATGGAGACAAGATATGAAATTGGCCAACCACTTTTTTCATAGTTGTAGAGGGTGGTGCTAAGTATCATTTGTGTGAGAATATGTTGGGGAATAGTGTCAAGTGAGTTGTTCATGTCCATTGCCACTGTGTGAGAGGGAGCGGGGTTATGGTTGGTCGAAGCCATCTAAGGTATGCTGCGTTAGGTCAGTGTGCGGTGCGGAGGTGGAGGTGGAGGGCGGTGGGTACGATTATGTAGTCGCACTGACTCTTCTCCGCTACTTTGCCCGGCTGTGGTGCTTGAAGAGAGGTAAGTGTAGTAAACTGCTGTTTAATTCTACAGTGCCTTTCCTCATTGTTTCACATACCTTATCTATCAAAGGCGGGTTTAGCGATGAATCTACCGTAAAGGACATTATCACTGAACGATACAGCCACACACAGAGGGTCATATAAGAGTGAGAAATATTCTTTTCAATATATTAGAGATCATTACTAAAGTTGAAGTCGGGGCAGTACCCTGTACGATGGTCTTCCTGTTCTCCTGCTGATCATTTAGTCATAGACCAGTTGGTCGTCTGTTGATATTATCCCTTCCCATGTACTGTCCTCCAGCAGACAACCTTGTCATAAACCATTAGGTCATCCATCCATTATCTGTCCTTCCTAAGTACAGTCCTGCATTAGATAACCCTTTCATAGACAAGTAGGTCTTCTATTGTTTGTCCTTTCCATGTTCTCTCCTCTAGTAGATAACCTCGGCAATTAGATCTCCTGTTATATCTCCTTCCCATGTACTCTCCTCCAGTAGATAACCTCGTCATATACCATTAGGTCTTCTATTATCATCTGTGCTTCCCATAGACTGTGCTCCAGCAGACAACCTCGTCATAGGCCACTATGTCTCTTGTAGTTTGGTTTCCTCATGTACTCCTGTATATAGACGATGTTTGATATACGCACCTTGGCCAAGGTCTGGCAGGTGCTGAGGTGGGCCCAACACCGGTCAAGACTCAGCAAATAAACTGGATATTCAAGGCATAACGGGAGAACCATTTCCCTCCTACCCGGGTCTTCTCCTCACACAAGAGTGGCCTTTGTTTGGGCATCTTAATGGTCATTGTCTTGTCAGGGATTGTTAGGTCAGGCAGGGACATTTATCTTCCTTAAATGAGAGTACACTTGGTCCAGTCACCGGCCGAGACCCTACCGTCACTCATGTGAGACGTGTTGATATATAGGTGTCGCTGCTGCTCCCGTCACCAGGTGTTGCTACTGCTCCCGTCACCAGGTGTTGCTACTGCTCCCGTCACCAGGTGTCGCTGCTGCTCCCGTCACCAGGTGTTGCTACTGCCCCGTCACCAGGTGTTGCTACTGCTTCCGTCACCAGGTGTGCTACTGCTTCCGTCACCAGGTGTTGCAACTGCTCCCCGTCACCCAGGTGTCGCCTGGCTGCTCCCGTCACCAGGTGTTGCTACTGCTCCCGTCACCAGGTGTTGCTACTGCTCCCGTCACCAGGTGTCGCTGCTGCTCCCGTCACCAGGTGTTGCTACTGCTCCCGTCACCAGGTGTTGCTACTGCTCCCGTCACCAGGTGTTGCTACTGCTTCCGTCACCTAGTGTTGCTACTGCTCCCGTCACCAGGTGTTGCTACTGCTCCCGTCACCAGGTGTTGCTACTGCTCCCGTCACCAGGTGTTGCTACTGCTCCCGTCACCAGGTGTTGCTACTGCTTCCGTCACCAGGTGTCGTTGATGCTCCCGTCACCAGGTGTTCCTACTGCTCTCGTCACCAGGTGTTGCTACTGCTCCCGTCACCAGGTGTTGCTGCTGCTCCCGTCACCAGGTGTTGCTACTGCTTCCGTCACCAGGTGTTGCTGCTGCTCCCGTCACCAGGTGTCGCTGCTGCTCCCGTCACCGGGTGTTGCTGCTGCTCCCGTCACCAGGTGTTGCTACTGCTCCCGTCACCAGGTGTCGCTGCTGCTCTTGTCACCAGGTGTTGCTGCTTGCTCCCGTCACCAGGTGTTGCTACTGCTTCCGTCACCAGGTGTTGCTACTAGCTTCCGTCACCAGGTGTCGCTGCTGCTCTTGTCACTGCTCCCGTCACCAGGTGTTGCTACTGCTCCCGTCACCAGGTGTTGCTACTGCTCCCGTCACCAGGTGTTGCTGCTGCTCTCGTCACCAGGTGTCGCTACTGCTCCCGTCACCAGGTGTTGCTACTGCTTCCGTCACCAGGTGTCGTTGATGCTCCCGTCACCAGGTGTTGCTACTGCTCCCGTCACCAGGTGTCGCTGCTGCTCTTGTCACCAGGTGTTGCTGCTGCTCCCGTCACCAGGTGTTGCTACTGCTTCCGTCACCAGGTGTTGCTACTGCTTCCGTCACCAGGTGTCGCTGCTGCTCTTGTCACCAGGTGTTGCTGCTGCTCCCGTCACCAGGTGTCGCTGCTGCTCCCGTCACCAGGTGTCGCTGCTGCTCCCGTCACCAGGTGTTGCTACTGCTCCCGTCACCAGGTGTTGCTGCTGCTCCCGTCACCAGGTGTTGCTACTGCTTCCGTCACCAGGTGTTGCTACTGCTCCCGTCACCAGGTGTTGCTACTGCTTCCGTCACCAGGTGTCGCTGCTGCTCTCGTCACCAGGTGTTGCTACTGCTCCCGTCACCAGGTGTTGCTACTGCTTCCGTCACCAGGTGTTGCTACTGCTTCCGTCACCAGGTGTCGCTGCTGCTCTCGTCACCAGGTGTTGCTACTGCTCCCGTCACCAGGTGTTGCTACTGCTCCCGTCACCAGGTGTTGCTGCTGCTCCCGTCACCAGGTGTTGCTACTGCTTCCGTCACCAGGTGTTGCTACTGCTTCCGTCACCAGGTGTCGTTGATACTCCCGTCACCAGGTGTTGCTGCTGCTCCCGTCACCAGGTGTTGCTGCTGCTCCCGTCACCAGGTGTTGCTACTGCTCCCGTCACCAGGTGTTGCTACTGCTGCCGTCACCAGGTGTCGTTGATGCTCCCGTCACCAGGTGTTGCTACTGCTCCCGTCACCAGGTGTTGCTGCTGCTCCCGTCACCAGGTGTTGCTACTGCTCCCGTCACCAGGTGTTGCTACTGCTCTCGTCACCAGGTGTTGCTACTGCTTCCGTCACCAGGTGTCGCTGCTGCTCCCGTCACCAGGTGTGCTGCTGCTCCCGTCACCAGGTGTTTGCTGCTGCTCCCGTCACCAGGTGTTGCTACTGCTCCGTCACCAGGTGTTGCTGCTGCTCCCGTCACCAGGTGTTGCTACTGCTCCGTCACCAGGTGTGTGCATGCTCCCCTCACCAGGTGTTGCTACTGCTTCCGTCACCAGGTGTTGCTACTGCTTCTGTCACCAGGTGTTGCTACTGCTTCTGTCACCAAGTGTGTTGTGCTACTCCGTCATCAGGTGTTGCTACTGCTCCCGTCACCAGGTGTTGCTACTGCTCCCGTCACCAGGTGTTGCTACTGCTTCCGTCACCAGTGTGCACTGCTCCCCGTCACCAGGTGTTGCTACTGCTCCGTCACCAGGTGTTGCTACTGCTCCGTCACCAGGTGTTGCCACTGCTCCCGTCACCAGGTGTTTCCGTCACCAGGTGTTGCTACTGCTCCCGTCACCAGGTGTTGCTGCTGCTCCCGTCACCAGGTGTTGTTGCTGCTCCCGTCACCAGGTGTTGCCACTGCTCCCGTCACCAGGTGTTTCCGTCACCAGGTGTTGCTACTGCTCCCGTCACCAGGTGTTGCTACTGCTCCCGTCACCAGGTGTTGTTACTGCTTCCGTCACCAGGTGTCGCTGCTGCCTCTGTCACCAAGTGTTGCTGCTGCTCCCGTCACCAGGTGTTGCTACTGCTTCCGTCACCAGGTGTCGCTGCTGCTCCCGTCACCAGGTGTTGCTACTGCTCCCGTCACCAGGTATTGCTACTGCTTCTGTCACCAAGTGTTGCTGCTGCTCCCGTCACCAGGTGTTGCTACTGCTCCCGTCACCAGGTGTTGCTACTGCTCCCGTCACCAGGTGTTGCTACTGCTCCCCTCACCAGGTGTTGCTACTGCTCCCGTCACCAGGTGTTGCTACTGCTCCCGTCACCAGGTGTTGCTACTGCTCCCGTCACCAGGTGTTGCTACTGCTCCTGTCTGCCATTACTAATGACAGACGGCATCATAATTTGCCAACACCAGAGACGAGTGGCATCATAGTCTGCCAACACCAGAGACTGGTGGCATCATAGTCTGCCAACACCAGAGACAGGCGGCAACATAGTCTGCCAACAACAGAGACTGGTGGCATCATAATCTGCCAACACCAGAGACAGGTGGCATCATAATCTGCCAACACCAGAGACTGGTGGCATCATAGTCTGCCAACACCAGAGACTGGTGGCATCATAGTCTGCCAACACCAGAGACTGGTGGCATCATAGTCTGCCAACACCAGAGACTGGTGGCATCATAGTCTGCCAACACCAGAGACTGGTGGCATCATAGTCTGCCAACACCAGAGACTGGTGGCATCATAGTCTGCCAACACCAGAGACTGGTGGCATCATAGTCTGCCAACACCGGAGACAGGTGGCATCATAGTCTGCCAACACCAGAGACGAGTGGCATCATAGTCTGCCAACACCGGAGACAGGTGGCATCATAGTCTGCCAACACCGGAGACAGGTGGCATCATAGTCTGCCAACACCAGAGACTGGTGGCATCATAGTCTGCCAACACCTGAGACTGGTGGCATCATAGTCTGCCAACACCAGAGACTGGTGGCATCATAGTCTGCCAACACCGGAGACAGGAGGCATCATAGTCTGCCAACACCAGAGACGAGTGGCATCATAGTCTGCCAACACCGGAGACAGGTGGCATCATAGTCTGCTAACACCGGAGACAGGTGGCATCATAGTCTGCCAACACAAGAGACTGGTGGCATCATAATCTGCCAACACCAGAGACTGGTGGCATCATAGTCTGCCAACACCAGAGACTGGTGGCATCATAGTCTGCCAACACCGGAGACAGGTGGCATCATAGTCTGCCAACACCAGAGACTGGTGGCATCATAGTCTGCCAACACCAGAGACTGGTGGCATCATAGTCTGCCAACACCAGAGACTGGTGGCATCATAGTCTGCCAACACCAGAGACAGGTGGCATCATAGTCTGCCAACACCAGAGACAGGTGGCATCATAATCTGCCAACACCAGAGACAGGTGGCATCATAGTGTGCCAACACCAGAGACTGGTGGCATCATAGTCTGCCAACACCAGAGACAGGTGGCATCATAGTGTGCCAACACCAGAGACTGGTGGCATCATAGTCTGCCAACACCAGAGACAGGTGGCATCATAGTGTGCCAACACCAGAGACAGGTGGCATCATAGTCTGCCAACACCAGAGACAGGTGGCATCATAGTCTGCCAACACCAGAGACTGGTGGCATCATAGTGTGCCAACACCAGAGACTGGTGGCATCATAGTCTGCCAACACCAGAGACAGGTGGCATCATAGTCTGCCAACACCGGAGACAGGTGGCATCATAGTCTGCCAACACCATATACTGGTGGCATCATAGTCTGCCAACACCAGAGACAGGTGGCATCATAGTCTGCCAACACCAGAGACTGGTGGCATTATAGTCTGCCAACACCAGAGACAGGTGGCATCATAGTGTGCCAACACCAGAGACTGGTGGCATCATAGTCTGCCAACACCAGAGACAGGTGGCATCATAGTCTGCCAACACCAGAGACTGGTGGCATCATAGTCTGCCAACACCAGAGACAGGTGGCATCATAGTCTGCCAACACCAGAGACTGGTGGCATCATAGTCTGCCAACACCAGAGACAGGTGGCATCATAGTCTGCCAACACCAGAGACTGGTGGCATCATAGTCTGCCAACACCAGAGACAGGTGGCATCATAGTCTGCCAACACCAGAGACTGGTGGCATCATAGTCTGCCAACACCAGAGACTGGTGGCATCATAGTCTGCCAACACCAGAGACAGGTGGCATCATAGTCTGCCAACACCAGAGACTGGTGGCATCATAGTCTGCCAACACCAGAGACAGGTGGCATCATAGTCTGCCAACACCAGAGACTGGTGGCATCATAGTCTGCCAACACCAGAGACAGGTGGCATCATAGTCTGCCAACACCAGAGACAGGTGGCATCATAGTGTGCCAACACCAGAGACTGGTGGCATCATAGTCTGCCAACACCAGAGACTGGTGGCATCATAGTCTGCCAACACCAGAGACTGGTGGCATCATAGTCTGCCAACACCAGAGACAGGTGGCATCATAGTGTGCCAACACCAGAGACAGGTGGCATCATAGTGTGCCAACACCAGAGACTGGTGGCATCATAGTCTGCCAACACCAGAGACTGGTGGCATCATAGTCTGCCAACACCAGAGACTGGTGGCATCATAGTCTGCCAACACCAGAGACTGGTGGCATCATAGTCTGCCAACACCAGAGACAGGTGGCATCATAGTCTGCCAACACCAGAGACAGGTGGCATCATAGTCTGCCAACACCAGAGACAGGTGGCATCATAGTGTGCCAACACCAGAGACTGGTGGCATCATAGTCTGCCAACACCAGAGACTGGTGGCATCATAGTCTGCCAACACCAGAGACTGGTGGCATCATAGTCTGCCAACACCAGAGACAGGTGGCATCATAGTGTGCCAACACCAGAGACTGGTGGCATCATAGTGTGCCAACACCAGAGACTGGTGGCATCATAGTGTGCCAACACCAGAGACAGGTGGCATCATAGTCTGCCAACACCGGAGACTGGTGGCATCATAGTCTGCCAACACCAGAGACTGGTGGCATCATAGTGTGCCAACACCAGAGACTGGTGGCATCATAGTCTGCCAACACCGGAGACTGGTGGCATCATAGTGTGCCAACACCAGAGACTGGTGGCATCATAGTCTGCCAACACCAGAGATTGGTGGCATCATAGTGTGCCAACACCGGAGACTGGTGGCATCATAGTCTGCCAACACCAGAGACAGGTGGCATCATAGTCTGCCAACACCAGAGACTGGTGGCATCATAGTCTGCCAACACCAGAGACTGGTGGCATCATAGTGTGCCAACACCAGAGACAGGTGGCATCATAGTGTGCCAACACCAGAGACTGGTGGCATCATAGTGTGCCAACACCAGAGACTGGTGGCATCATAGTCTGCCAACACCGGAGACTGGTGGCATCATAGTGTGCCAACACCAGAGACTGGTGGCATCATAGTCTGCCAACACCAGAGATTGGTGGCATCATAGTGTGCCAACACCGGAGACTGGTGGCATCATAGTCTGCCAACATTCGTTTATGGACTCTCTTTATCTCCGGAATCATAACATCATCTTGAATCATACACATAACTTAGAACAGAGGAATCTAGCTTTGAAGTACAAGTGATACAAGGGTGATTATTGGTCACCGGAAGCTCATATACCGGCTTGTTTATAACTTGATCAATATGTTGATGCCCACACACACACACACACACACACACACACACACACACACACACACACACACACACACACACATACACACACACACACACACACACATACACACACACACACACACACACACACACACACACACACACACACACACACACACATACACACACACACACACACCCACACACACACACACACACACACACACACACAGACAGACACACACACACACACACACACACACACACACACACACACACACACACACACACACACACACACACATACACACACACACACACACACACACACACACACACACACACACACACACACACACACACACACACACACAGACAGACACACACACACACACATACACACACACACACACACACACACACACACACACACACACACACATACACACACACACACACACACACACACACACACACACACACATACACACACAGACAGACAGACACACACACACACACACATACACACACAGACAGACACACACACACACACACACACATACACACACACACACACACACACACACACACACACACACACACACACACATACACACACAGACAGACAGACACACACACACACACACACATACACACACAGACAGACACACACACACACACACACACACATACACACACACACACACACAGACACACACACACACACACACACACACACACACACACACACACACACACACACACACACACACACACACACACACAGACACACACACACACACACAGACAGACACAGACAGACGGACAGACAGACAGACACAGACAGACGGACAGACACAGACACACACAGACAGACAGACAGATAGACACACACACACACACACACACACACACACACACACACACACACACACACACACACACACACACACACACAGACAGACACAGACAGACGGACAGACAGACAGATACAGACAAACAGACAGACAGACACAGACACACACAGACAGACAGACAGATAGACACACACACACACACACACACACAGTACCCCTTGTGTTTAACGATGATTGCTATGTGTTTACAGCTTCAGTAGGCGCCAGGCCAAGATTTTTTGTTGATGGGGACTGAGGTGGCGGGGGCGTGGGGAGGGTGAGGGAGGAAGGTGAGTGGAGAAGATGATGGAGAAGATGTTAATGAATGTCAAGGGAAGATGATGTATCCTCCGGTGTCCTGGTACGATGTAGTCATACGATAACACGTGCCCACCTCACCCCTGGTGTGGCAAACTTGCTGTGTAGTGGTGTGGCCGCTACACCTGGGGACACCTCACACCCACGCACCACACTGTATAGTGGTGTGGCCGCTACACCTGGGGACACCTCACACCCACGCACCACACTGTATAGTGTGGCTGTTGGCCGCTACACCTGGGGACACCTCACACCCACGCACCACACTGTATAGTGTGGCTGTTGGCCGCTACACCTGGGGACACCTCACACCCACGCACCACACTGTATAGTGGTGTGGCCGCTACACCAGGGGACACCTCACACCCACGCACCACACTGTATAGTGGTGTGGCCGCTACACCTGGGGACACCTCACACCCACGCACCACACTGTATAGTGGTGTGGCCGCTACACCTGGGGACACCTCACACCCACGCACCACACTGTATAGTGGTGTGGCCGCTACACCTGGGGACACCTCACACCCACGCACCACACTGTATAGTGGTGTGGCCGCTACACCAGGAGACACCTCACACCCACACATCAGTAGATGAAAGACTCACTCTCGGGATGATGCAGGTACCACTTCCCGCGTAGCGGCCACCACCAATTAGAAGCAAGGTGACTGACTCCCGCAGACTGTAGCCCAGCGGCCAGCCAGGCTCAGCACCCTGTCTGATAAGGGAACCACAAGTGTCTGGCTACGGTAGGGAGTCCTCCTTGTTACGGGAGCCACAAGTGCAGGTAGTTTGGATATCGCTTCGGGCCGTTGTATGATTTAACGGTTTACCATGTACCTGTTAATTGGCGTAAGATATATAGTGATCATCTTCGCGGCCATTACGTTGAGCGGGTGTGAGTTAAGGGACGGGTAATGGGCGTCTGGTTGGTATTCTATAATGACACTCAAGATGACCAGCCACGGCTTTGTGCCCACACCGGCCGCCATCCCCCAATTAACTCGTTCGTGTTTTATAGTGATATTGGTGTAGTGGAGAACGTGTGGCGCTAAGCCCTCCCCTCCTCCATATTGGTCAACAACACGTACAAAGGCTTTTGAGAACATCTGTGCTGCTCGCTGGTAGAAATAGAATGAAGATATTGTCATATAACCCCTCATTCTGCAAGATGACGAGTGATCACACGCACATCATAAGGAAGGTGACTGATCACACGTCCATCATAAGGAAGGTGACTGATCACAAGCACATCATAAGGAAGGTGATTGATCACAAGCACATCATAAGGAAGGTGATTGATCACATACATATCATAAGGAAGGTGACTGATCACACGCATATCAAAAGGAAGGTGACTGATCACACGCACATCATATGGAAGGTGACTGATCACACGCATATCAGAAGGAAGGTTATTGCTCACACGCACATCAAAAGGAAGGTGATTGATCACCCGCATATCATAAGGAAGGTGATTGATCAAACGCACATCATCAGGAAGGTGACTGATTACACACATATCATAAGGAAGGTGAGTGATCACACGCACATCATATGGAAGGTGATTGATCACACACATATCATAAGGAAGGTGACTGATCACACGCATATCATCAGGAAGGTGACTGATCACACGCACATCATAAGGAAGGTGACTGATCACACGCGTATCATAAGGAAGGTGTTTGATCACACACATATCATAAGGAAGGTGACTGATTACACGCACATCATAAGGAAGGTGACTGATCACACGCATATCATAAGGAAGGTGGTTGATCACACGCACATCAAAAGGAAGGTGATTGATCACACGCACATCATAAGGAAGGTGATTGATCACACGCACATCATAAGGAAGGTGATTGATCACACGCACATCATAAGGAAGGTGAGTGATCACACGCACATCATAAGGAAGATGATTGATCACAGGCACATCACAAGGAATGTGATTGATCACACGCATATCATAAGGTAGGTGATTGATCAAACGCACATCATAAGGAAGGTGATGGATCACACGCACATCATAAGAAAGGTGATTGATCACACGCATATCATAAGGAAGGTGACAGATCACACGCACATCATACGGAAGGTGATTGATCACACGCACATCAGAAGGAAGGTGATTGATCACACGCACATCATAAGGAAGGTGATTGAGCCCACACATATATTAAGGAAGGTGATTGATCACACGCACATCATAAGGAAGGTGATTGAGCCCACACATATATTAAGGAAGGTGATTGATCACACGCACATCATAAGGAAGGTGGTTGATCACACGCACATCAAAAGGAAGGTGATTGATCACACGCACATCATAAGGAAGGTGATTGATCTCACGCACATCATACGGAAGGTGATTGATCACACGCACATCACAAGGAAGGTGACTGATCACATGCATATCATAAGGTAGGTGATTGATCACACGCACATCATAAGGAAGGTGATTAATCACACGCACATCATAAGGAAGGTGATTGATCACACGCATATCATAAGGAAGGTGATTGATCACACACACATCAAAAGGAAGGTGATTGATCACACGCACGTCATACGGAAGGTGACTGATCACACGCACATCATAAGGAAGATGACTGATCACACGCATATCATAAGGAAGGTGATTGATCAAGCGCACATCATAAGGAAGGTGATTGATCACAAGCACATCCTAAGGAAGGTGATTGATTACACGCATATCATAAGGAAGGCGACTGATCAAACGCACATCATAAAGAAAGTGATTGATCACACGCACATCAGAAGGAAGGTTGCTGATCACACACACATCATAAGGAAGGTGATTGATCACACGCACATCATAAGGAAGGTTGCTGATCACACGCATATCATAATGAAGGTGATTGATCACACTCATATCATAGAGAAGGTGACTGATTACACGCACGTCATAAAGAAGGTGACTGATGACACGCATATCATAAGGAAGGTAATTGATCACACGCACATCTTAAGGAAGGTGACTGATTACACGCTTATCATAAGGAAGGTAATTGATCACACGCATATCATAAGGAAGGTGACTGATCACACGCATATCATAATGAAGGTGATTGATCACACTCATATCATAGAGAAGGTGACTGATTACACGCACGTCATAAAGAAGGTGACTGATGACACGCATATCATAAGGAAGGTAATTGATCACACGCATATCATAAGGAAGGTGACTGATCACACGCACATCACAAGGAAGGTGACTGATCACACGCACATCATAAGGGAGGTGGTTGATCACACGCACATCATAAGGAAGGTGATTGATCACACGCACATCAGAAGGAATGTTATTGATCACACGCACATCATAAGGAAGGTGATTGATCACACGCATATCATAAGGAAGGTGATTGATCACACGCACATCCGAAGGAAGGTGATTGATCACACGCACTTCAGAAGGAATGTTATTGATCACACGCGCATCATAAGGAAGGTGATTGATCACACGCATATCATAAGGAAGGTGATTGATCACACGCACATCAGAAGGTAGGTGATTGATCACACGCACATCTTAAGGAAGGTGATTGATCACACGCACATCATAATGAAGGGGATTGATCACACGCTTATCATAAGGAAGGTGACAGATCACACGCCCATCGTAAGAAAAGTGATTGATCAAACGCACATCATAAGGAAGGTGACTGATTACACGCATATCATAAGGAAGGTGACTGATCACACGCACATCATAAGGAGGGTGATTGATCACACGCACATCAGAAGGAAGGTGGTTGATCACACGTACATCATAAGGAAGGTGATCGATCACACGCACATCATAAGGAAGGTGATTGATCTCAAGCACATCATACGGAAGGTGATTGATCACACGCACATCACAAGGAAGGTGAATGATCACACGCTTATCAAAAGGTAGGTGATTGATCACACGCACATCATAAGGAAGGTGATTGATCACATGCACATGATAAGGAAGGTGATTGATCACACGCACATCATAAGGAAGGTGACTGATCACACGCACATCATAAGGAAGGTTACTGATCACAAGCACATCATAAGGAAGGTGATTGATCACACACATATCATAAGGAAGGTGACTGATCACACGCACATCATAAGGAAGGTGATTGATAACACACATATCAGAAGGAAGATGACTGATCACACGCATATCATCAGGAAGGTGTTTGATCACACGCACATCATAAGGAAGGTGACTGATCACACGCATATCATAAGGAAGGTGATTGATCACACGCATATCATAAGGAAGGTGACTGATTACACGCACATCATAAAGAAGGTGACTGATCACACGCGTATCATAAGGAAGGTGATTGATCACACACATATCATAAGGAAGGTTATTGATCACACGCACATCAGAAGGAAGGTTATTGATCACACGCACATCATAAGGAAGGTGATTGATCACACGCACATCATAAGGAAGGTGATTGATCACACGCGCATCATAAAGAAGGTGATTGATCACACGAATATCATAAGGAAGGTGATTGATCACACCCACATCAGAAGGAAGGTGATTAATCACACGCACATCATAAGGAAGGTGATTGATCACACGCACATCATAAGGAAGGTGATGGATCACACGCAGATCATAAGGAAGGTGATAGATCACACGCACATCATAAGGAAGGTGATTGATCACCCGCACATCATAAGGACGGTGATTGATTACGCGCATATCATGAGGAAGATGACTGATCACACGCACACCATAAGGAAGGTGATTGATCACACGCAAATCAGAAGGAAGGTTACTGATCACACGCACATCATAAGGAAGGTGATTGATCACACGCACATCATAAGGAAGGTGATAGAGCCCACACATATATTAAGGAAGGTGATTGATCACACGCACATCATAAGGAAGGTGGTTGATCACACGCACATCAAAAGGAAGGTGATTGATCACACGCACATCATAAGGAAGGTGATTGATCTCACGCACATCATACGGAAGGTGATTGATCACACGCACATCACAAGGAAGGTTACTGATCACATGCATATCATAAGGTAGGTGATTGATCACACGCACATCATAAGGAAGGTGATTAATCACACGCACATCATAAGGAAGGTGATTGATCACACGCATATCATAAGGAAGGTGATTGATCACACGCACATCAAAAGGAAGGTGATTGATCACACGCACGTCATACGGAAGGTGACTGATCACACGCACATCATAAGGAAGATGACTGATCACACGCATATCATAAGGAAGGTGATTGATCAAGCGCACATCATAAGGAAGGTGATTGATCACAAGCACATCCTAAGGAAGGTGATTGATTACACGCATATCATAAGGAAGGCGACTGATCAAACGCACATCATAAAGAAAGTGATTGATCACACGCACATCAGAAGGAAGGTGACTGATCACACGCACATCATAAGGGAGGTGATTGATCACACGCACATCATAAGGAAGGTTGCTGATCACACGCATATCATAATGAAGGTGATTGATCACACTCATATCATAGAGAAGGTGACTGATTACACGCACGTCATAAAGAAGGTGACTGATGACACGCATATCATAAGGAAGGTAATTGATCACACGCACATCATAAGGAAGGTGACTGATTACACGCTTATCATAAGGAAGGTAATTGATCACACGCATATCATAAGGAAGGTGACTGATCACACGAACATCACAAGGAAGGTGACTGATCACACGCACATCATAAGGGAGGTGGTTGATCACACGCACATCATAAGGAAGGTGATTGATCACACGCACATCAGAAGGAATGTTATTGATCACACGCACATCATAAGGAAGGTGATTGATCACACGCATATCATAAGGAAGGTGATTGATCACACGCACATCAGAAGGTAGGTGATTGATCACACGCACTTCAGAAGGAATGTTATTGATCACACGCGCATCATAAGGAAGGTGATTGATCACACGCATATCATAAGGAAGGTGATTGATCACACGCACATCAGAAGGTAGGTGATTGATCACACGCACATCTTAAGGAAGGTGATTGATCACACGCACATCATAATGAAGGTGATTGATCACACGCTTATCATAAGGAAGGTGACAGATCACACGCCCATCGTAAGAAAAGTGATTGATCAAACGCACATCATAAGGAAGGTGACTGATTACACGCATATCATAAGGAAGGTGACTGATCACACGCACATCATAAGGAAGGTGATTGATCGCACGCACATCAGAAGGAAGGTGGTTGATCACACGTACATCATAAGGAAGGTGATCGATCACACGCACATCATAAGGAAGGTGATTGATCTCACGCACATCATACGGAAGGTGATTGATCACACGCACATCACAAGGAAGGTGAATGATCACACGCTTATCAAAAGGTAGGTGATTGATCACACGCACATCATAAGGAAGGTGATTGATCACACGCACATCATAAGGAAGGTGATTGATCACACGCATATCATAAGGTGATTGATCACACGCACATTATAAGGAAGGTGACTGATCACACGCACATCATAAGGAAGGTGATTGATCACACGCACGTCGTAAGGAAGGTGATTGATCACAAGCACATCATAAGGAAGGTGACTGATCACACGCACATCACAAGGAAGGCCATTGATCACGCGCACGTCATAAGGAAGGTGACTGATCACACGCACATCATAAGGAAGATGATTGATCACACGTACATCCTAAGGAAGGTGATTGATCACACCCACATCATAAGGAAGATGACTGATCACACGCATATCATAAGGAAGGTGATTGATCACGCGCACATCATAAGGAAGGTGACTGATCACAAACATATCATAAGGAAGGTGATTGATCACACGCACATCTTAAGCAAGGTGATTAATCATACGAACATCAGAAGGAAGGTGATTGATCACACGCACATCATAAGGAAGGTGATTGATCACACGCACATCATACGGAAGGTGATGGATCACGCGCACATCGTAAGAAAGGTGATTGATCACACACACATCAGAAGGAAGGTGATTGATCACACGCACATCATAAGGAAGGTGATTGATCACACGCACATCAGAAGGAAGGTGATTGATCACACGCACATCATAAGGAAGGTGATTGATCACATGCACATCATAAGGAACATTATTTATCATTTGCACATGAGAAAGAATATGATTGATCGCACGCACATCACAAGGAAAGTTATCATTGGTATAACTACAATAAAGTTATCAATCATAACCGTAGGAAAGATATAATACAGGGAAATAATCATTCTTATAACTACAGGAAAGTTATAATTGTTACAGCTGAAGAAAAGTTATCAGTTATAACTTCCGGAAAGTTACCTTTGTTTGAACTACACCAGCTGTTGCAGGTCCCATTACCAATGTCACCAGTTGTTATAGGTCTCATTAGCGCAGTCACCAGCTGTCTCATGTCTCATCACCACTCTCAATAGCTGTTTCCGGTCTCATTACCACTGTCACCAGCTGTTACTTGTCTCATTACCACTGTCAACAGCTGTTACCGGTCTCATTACCAGTGTCACCAGCTGTTACTTGTCTCATTACCACTGTCACTAGCTGTTATAGGTCTCATTACCACTGTCACCAGCTGTTACAGGTCTCATTACCTGTGTTACCAGCTGTTACAGGTCTCATTACCAGTGTCACCAGCTGTTACAGGTCTCATTGCCACTGTCACCAGCTGTTACTTGTCTCATTACCACTGTCAACAGCTGTTACCGGTCTCATTACCAGTGTCACCAGCTGTTACTTGTCTCATTACCACTGTCACTAGCTGTTATAGGTCTCATTACCACTGTCACCAGCTGTTACAGGTCTCATTACCTGTGTTACCAGCTGTTACAGGTCTCATTACCAGTGTCACCAGCTGTTACAGGTCTCATTACCACTGTCACCAGCTGTTACAGGTCTCATTACCAGTGTCACCAGCTGTTACAGGTCTCATTACCAGTGTCACCAGCTGTTACAGGTCTCATTACCACTGTCACTAGCTGTTACAGGTCTCATTACCAGTCACCAACTGTTACAGGTCTCATTACCACTGTCACCAGCTGTTATAGGTCTCATTACCACTGTCACCAGCTGTTACAGGTCTCATTACCACTGTCACCAGCTGTTACAGGTCTCATTACCACTGTCACCAGCTGTTACAGGTCTCATTACCACTGTTACCAACTGTTACAGGTCTCATTACTACTGTCACCAGCTGTTATAGGTCTTATTACCACTGTCACCAGCTGTTACAGGTCTCATTACCACTATCACCAGCTGTTACAGGTCTCATTACCACTGTCACCAGCTGTTACAGGCCTCATTACCACTGTCACCAGCTGTTACAGGTCTCATCACCACTGTCACCAGCTGTTACAGGTCTCATTACCAGTGTCACCAGCTGTTACAGGTCTCATTACCACTGTCACCAGCTGTTACAGGTCTCATTACCACTGTCACCAGCTGTCTCATGCCTCATACCCCATTAAACATGATAGTGAGGGTGCACTTGATTATCCTGTACCAGTGAACATGATAATGCTGGCGAACTTGTTTATTCTGTACCAGTGAACATGATAGTGATAGTGAACGTGATTATCCTGTAACAGTGAATGTGATAGTGATGGTGAACTTATTTAACCTGTACCAGTGAACATGGTAGTGATGGTGAACCTGATTATCCTCTAACAGTGAATGTGATAGTGATGTGATGATGAACTTAATCATCCTGTACCAGTGAACATGATAGTGATAGTGTATTTGATTATATTGTGCCAGTAAGCATGATTGTGATAGTGTACTTGATTATCCTGTAGCAGTGAACATGATAGTGATGGTGAACGTAATGATCCTGTATCAGTGAACATGATAGTGATGGTGAACTTGATTATCCTGTACCAGGGAACATGAGAGTGATGGTGAACGTAATGATCCTGTAGCAGTGAATATGATAGTGATGGTGAACTTGATTAACCTGTACCAGGGAACATGATAGTGATGGTGAACGTGATGATCCTGTAGCAGTGAATATGATAGTGATGGCGAATGTGGTGATCTTGTACCACAGAACATGATAGTGGTGGTGAACGTGATGATGTACCAGTGAACATGACAGTGATGGTGTATGTGATGGTCCTGAAGCAGTGAACATGATAGTGATGGTGAACGTAATGATCCTGTATCAGTGAACATGATGGTGATGGTGAACGTGATGATGTACCAGTGAACATGCTTCAGGTTATATAGATACACTGGTCATCACAAGGTGAGCCTCTTCCCCGAACTGGTCAATATAATCATCATAATCACTAGTTCCTTATTGACGTAGGACAGACCCAGGCCATAGGTAGGTCCACTGAGATCATTATCACGGCCCACCCGCCAACCTCCGCCACTGGCGGTGCCCGCCCGCCAACCTCCGCCACTGGTGGCCGGCCGCCCGCCAACCTCCGCCACTGGTGGCCGCCCCCCCGCCAACCTCCGCCACTGGCGGTGCCCGCCCGCCAACCTCCGCCACTGGTGGCCGCTCCCCCGCCAACCTCCGCCACTGGCGGTGCCCGCCCGCCAACCTCCGCCA
Organism: Panulirus ornatus; assembly: GCF_036320965.1. Lineage (NCBI taxonomy): Eukaryota > Metazoa > Arthropoda > Malacostraca > Decapoda > Palinuridae > Panulirus > Panulirus ornatus. The sequence goes on along the minus strand of NC_092242.1, from coordinate 29,220,464 downwards.
CTGGTGGCCGGCCGCCCGCCAACCTCCACCACTGGTGGCCGGCCGCCCGCCAACCTCCACTACTGGCGGCGCCCGCCCGCCAACCTCCACCACTGGTGGCCGGCCGCCCGCCAACCTCCACCACTGGTGGCCGGCCGCCCGCCAACCTCCACTACTGGCGGTGCCCGCCCGCCAACCTCCACCACTGGTGGCCGGCCGCCCGCCAACCTCCACTACTGGCGGCGCCCGCCCGCTAGCCTCCACAATAGTTGGCGCCCATATGCCAATCTCCATCACTGATGGCCTCCTGCCCGCCTAGAGGTCAACACTCCCCCTTACAATCACCAGACTGTCTCCAGTTGGTCAACACTTCCGCCTTGAAGTCCTCAGGGATTAATATCTCCTCCTTGTAGTCCCAAGGCAGTCTCCAGGTGGTTAGCATCCCCACCTTGCAGTCCCCAGTGGTCAACATCCCCACCTTGCAGTCCCCAGTGGTCAACATCCCCACCTTGCAGTCCCCAGTGGTCAACATCCCTACCTTGCAGTCCCCAGTGGTCAGCATCCCCACCTTGCAGTCCCCAGTGGTCAACATCCCCACCATGCAGTCCCCAGTGGTCAGCATCCCCACCTTGCAGTCCCCAGTGGTCAACATCCCCACCTTGCAGTCCCCAGTGGTCAGCATCCCCACCTTGCAGTCCCCAGTGGTCAACATCCCCACCTTGCAGTCCCCAGTGGTCAGCATCCCCACCTTGCAGTCCCCAGTGGTCAACATCCCTACCTTGCAGAACCCAGGGGTCAACATCTTCACCTTGCAGTCCCCAGTGGTCAACATCCCTACCTTGCAGAACCCAGGGGTCAACATCTTCACCTTGCAGTCCCCAGGGGATCAGCATCTCCAACACCACAAACTACGTCACACATTCTATCTCTTTCCAGACTAAACTTAAGCACAAACTAAGCCACATATCCTGCTCCTTCCTTGACTAAACATCACCACAAACTGTGTCGCACATCCTCATTCTTTCTAATCTAAACATCATCTCAAACTATGCCACATATCCTATCCCTTCCTAAACTAAATACAGGAATGCAAAGGAATTCCAACAGCAAGAGACCACTGCGTCTTTCTGAGGCTGTTTGTGATACATTCTCTCCCTTCCTAGACTAAAAATCACCACAGACTTAGCCACACACCCCTGTCCTTCACATACTGACCACATTCACGATACATGCCACAAACGTCAGTCAATTCTTCATCATCTTCATACGTAATGCTTTTGTATCGCCCAGTTACATTAAACCAAGTCATCGTACACCTCTGCATAACATTCCTTACGATACTATTCTTCCATCTTCACAGACAACACAACACATTTTATCTACACGGACAAAATTCCACTACCACACCACTCGCCCATCATCGCGAGTTATGGTGACAAGAAAATCCCACAGCCAAGCATCATCACACCGTCTGTTATCGTTCATCTTCCTCACATCCTTCATTATCACCTCATACATCGTCTTAACTTTATTTTCTCATTAGCTAAGGCACTATTATCGTTGTAAACGCGTCCCTCTCTCTTTCCACATTACTTCTCATTTATACACGTTTCCTCAGTCACCCATCGTCATCCACCCACTAAGTGTCTCTCATCACCTACACCACGACCCATCATCATTCAAGTCCACTGGCGTTTCTTGCCTTTGTTATTATCATCATAAGAGTCATCTGTACTTGTGTCTTCTTCTCTCATATTGTGGACAACGTCTAGACATGTTTGGAGCAGGAGAACCGGGAGAGAGAGGCGTCCGGCAACCAGTGTCAGACGGTGGAGGGTAGAGTAAGGGAACCGGGAGCAGGAGGTAGCCAGTGTACGCCTCCTGGTCAGCCGGGTGCTGGAGGTAGGCCAGGAGAGGGAAGGGATAACCTGGGTTAGAGGACGACATCGTTGCCATGGATGCTAAACAGAGACCTCTGGCGTCATGTGACAGTATCATTGTACCCCTCGGTGCCACCTACTATATCATCTGAACTACTGCTGCCACCAACACCACCGCTACCACCTACATCACTGCTACAACCTACACCATTGCTACCACTACTACCATCAGTACCACTACTACTGTCATCACTACTGCCTCCACCTGCACCACCTATATCACCTACACTGCCTCCACCTGCACCGCCTACATCACCTACACCATTGCTACCACCTGTACCACTGCCTCCACCTGCATCACCTTCATCACCTACACCAGTACTACCACCTGCACCACCTACATCACCTACACCACTTCTGCCACCTGCCCCACTGCCTCCACCTGCACTACCTAAATCACTACCACTATACTAACCAGAACTCTAACAACCATTACAACCAGCATTACACAAAATAGCATTACTATCTTCTACTTCCACAATAGTAACCTCACCTACAACAATCGCTACTACCACCACTACCACCAGCACTACCACTACTGTAGTCTGTAGTAACATCACCACCGTCACTATCATTAAGCAACCCACCTCCAACAATACCATTATTAGTAACGCGTCACTACTGGGGATGTTATCATCACCAGGGCCAACAACATCAACACCATCACCAACCTGACATCACCATACCTATCATCGCCGCTGTCAACATAGACATCTTAACTAGCATCACCTCATCAGGTCTACCATATCTGTCATCACCACCACCATCACTACCCCAGCATTACTGTGTTACCCCGACTAGGTCATCATCCCAGCATCAAGCGGTGAAGTCAGTCGTGGCCGTCACCGAGGCTTGGCCGGCTAGTTGTACCTGGGATGTTCCCCTTGTCTTTAGATGCTTTCCTCCATCCCGGGGCTGGGACAAACCTAGACACCTCATGAGTGCAGCGTCCGAAAGACCTTCAGGACGAAAAGGGAGAAACAATACTGGGATGAGCAGAAAGAAATTTGAAGAGGTGTTAGAGCAAGGCTTATGGTCCTCATGGCATCCGTTCTCGTGTATTGAGTGTGCCTCTGAACTTGCACCTGTGCTTGCTCGTCTGTTCCGTTTCTCATTACGAACCAAAAATCCCATGCCTAAGAAGGGTGACCATTCTGACCCCTCTAACTATCGTCCTATTGCTTTGACATCTACCATTCCCAAAGTCTTAGAATCCCTCCTCAACTTCCATACCCTTAGACACCTCGAAAATCAGTCTTCTCTTTGTAGCTTCCGTGGTGATATTCTTTCCTATCTTACTAATGCTTAGGCATCATCCCTGAAAGATTTTGGGGAGTCATGTGTGCTTAGCGTTGACATACCTAAGGCTTTTGACAGGATGCGATATAGGGGTTTCATCTATGAGTTCCCCTTTTTTGGCTTCCCTCCCTCACTTTGCTCCTTCATATTTGGCTTCCTCTCCTGCCGATCCATCCATCAACAGTGGTTTCCCTCAAGGTTTTGTCCTGTCCCATACTTTTTTTCCTATTTTTCAACAATTTCCTCTCCTCCACAAATGATTCAATGCACTCATGCGCTGACGACTCAACACTGCATTCATCCACATCCTTCAGTTCTGCTCTCTCTTGTCCCACTCGATCTGCATCTCGTCTTGACACAGCTTCCTAAATAAACTCATACTTGGACAGGATATCTAAGTGGGGTAGACGAAATTTTGTTAAGTTTACTGCCTCCAAGACCCAATTTCTCTATAGAAAATTCCTCACAACTTTCGTCTTTCTCTTGACGGTTCTGTAATTCCACCTCTTGACTCAATAAACATACTTGGTATAACTGTAGCATCCACGCTTTCTTGGAAACCCCACATTACAGGAATAGCTAAATCTGCCTCTAAGAAACCTGGCGTCCTGTTTAGATGTCGAAACTTCTCTTCTGGACAGTTGCTCCGTTAATACAAGGGATTGACTCGCCCTTGTATGGAGTTCTGTTCTCACATTTGGAGTGGTTCTAGCTCTGCATCCTTACTTGACACAGTCGAGTCGAAAGCGGATCGACTTGTAAACTGTTCCAGGGTAACCTCCACCACCTTACCCTGCGCCGCAATATTGGTTCATTTTCCCTTATCTATAGGTATTACTTTGGCTTTTGCTTCCGAGAGCTGGCTGCTTATGTGCTAACACCACCAGCTAGACCACGCAGTACTCGGCAAGCTGCTGCGTCTCATGATTACTGTGTGGTCATCAGGAACTCAAGGGTGGGCCGTTTTGATACCTGCTTCTTTCCCTACACGTCGAAGCTTTGGAACTCTCTACTTTCTCATGTCTTTCCCAGTAACTATGACCTGGCATATTTCAAAAGACAGGTTTTCCATTCCTTCAAAATTCACAAATACTTTTCCTTGTCTTTTCTTTTTCCATTTCATAATTCTCTATATATTTCAGTAAAGGCTCAGCCTTGATGTGGACTTTCGTCTGTGACTGAAGCCTTCAACGTGAAGAAAATGGTTGATAAGGTGTAAGACTTTTGACATCGGTCTGGCTGAAAGAGGTAGTAGAAGATGTGCTAGCAGTACCAGACACTGGGGCGAATGAGGTCCGTGTAATATGGAACCGTTGATCACGAGAAAAGTAACTGCAGCACCTGTACAACATCCCCAGCTTTTGGGCATCACAGCATCCCTGGATGTGGAGTCTTTCTTCACGAGTGTACCGGCGGAGAGAACAATAGACATCATCCTGGATTATGTATACCATCACCATGTCTTACCTGCCCTGAAGATGACCAGAAATATAATAAAAGAAACGTTGCGTACGTGCACCATGGAAGCACCTTTCAGATGTCCGTAAGGCAAGCTTTACCGGCAGGTGGATGGAATAGACATGGGGTCCCGCATGGAGGTTCTCTTTGCGCCGGTATTTACATCCGATGTCGAAGCTACAGCACTACGAACTGAGAATACGACACCCAAGATTTGCTGCATATATATAGGCGACATCTTTATTTGCGTAGATAAGTTAAACTCACTGGAAATCCTCCGTAACCGACTCCAAAAAACTTCAGGCTTAAGATTTACGGTAGAGCTGAATATTAGTGGTAAGACTCCTTTCTTGGATGTAATGGTGAATGCCACAACTGGATCCTTCGTCACCGCCGTCTACAGAAAACCCACCAACTAAAGTAAATGCATAAACGGAGTTAGTAAATTCACCCGAAATTACAAGAGGTGACATTCGAGCAAACCTGAGGAGAGAGATCAAGGTGTGCTCTACCTGGCAACTCCTATACCAAGAACTTGGACGTGTCCGGCAATGTTAATTAACACTGGATATTCAGACGCTGAGTTTGACACCAATGTGAGCAACATGCTAGAGAAGCATCTGTGGCAGAATACCTCAACGTGACAGCATAGAAGTTTACTTCAGGAACACATTTACAACAATATATAGAGAGGACGAGAAGGTCGTGAGAGACACTGTGGCCAGAAACTGCAAGGCGATTGATGTAGTCAAAGATATGAGTACGGTGACATACTACAATAATTCGAAAACATGTTCACTCGTAATGAACAACACTATGGAAGGTCGCTCTGGAAGTTTGAATCATACCAATGTGGTCAATGAGTCCCGAAGCATTATTGGGGACTTTCAGCCCCACCATATAAACCACATTGGACCTACAACCTGCACCCTGAGCCGCCACCTCTCGCTCCACTTACATCATGGACAAGAGTATGATAAGAGACTAACGAGAGAAATTATAGTGAATAACACTAAAATTAGTACTAGTTGCAGTGATCGGAGGAGACTACAGATATTGGAAGCCATTCACATTAGAGAGAAAGCACCTGTCATCAACATCCAGACAAACATGACCACCGCCATACAGCTCTTTGATAGCCCGTCAATAGGACGTAGACCTACCTAACGCCATCTTAGAACAGGCGAACACGTCACTGACCCGCCACGAGCTACTGAGTCCGCCATTTCAGGACAGGGGGAACGAGTCACTGACCAACCCGGTCCTGGGTTACGAAGATCAGAGAGAACCAGACGAACCCGACCTGACCTCAACGCCAGACCCGGACAATTAGTGTCTCGCTTGGCGTAACAGTGTAATTAGTGATGGGCTGTCCATATTCTTACTTCATGTGAGGTTGTTATGTGTTTTCCTTTTCTGCAAGTTTTTTTTTATATTTCTGTTCCATATTTTGTATTTAGGTTGTAGTTCATACTACCGGTCATAATAGTGTTGATTTGTACGGCATATAGTGTTTTCCTTCACTTTTTAAGTTTTATGCGCTGTGGTCTTTTTCTTACATACATAACATATGTGTTTTACATTTCATATCAAGGTTTTGCGACGCATTTTTTCTCTTTATTGTAGATTCCTGATGATTACTCTGTGAAGACGAAAGATTGATTAAAATAGAAAGGATGATTTTTGACAACTGGTGTTTGAGCACCCACCTAATGGTAGAACAATAGTGAGAAAACTAGAGAATATAGAAAAGAAGATTGATGACTAAATATGGTCATATTCAATTCTATATGCATTAGAGAAAACCTCCTCCCAGCTTACACTAATATACCCCTTGCTTCAGCGAGGCAGCGCCAGGAAAATAGACAAAAAAAAAGAGCCATATTCGTTCACACTCAGCTTCTAGCTGTTATGTGTAATGCGCCGAAACCATAGTTCCCTATCCACATCCATGCTCTACAGGGCTTTCCACGTTTACCCCAGACGTTTCACATGCTTTGGTTCAACCCCTTGACAGCACGTCGACCCCGGTATACCACATCTTTTCAATTCACTCTATTCCTTGCACACCTCTCACCCTCCTGTATGTTCAGGCCTCGATCGATCAAAATAATTTTAACTCCATTCTTACACCTCCAATTTGGTCTCCCGCTTCTCCTTGTTCCCTCCACCTCTAACACATATATCCTCTTTGTCAATCTTTTCTCACTCATTCTCTGCATGTGACCAAACCATTTCAACACACCCTCTTCTGCTCTCTCAACCACACCCTTTTTATTTCCACACATCTCTTTTGCCCTTTCATTACTTACTCGATCAAACCACCTCACATGACAGCTAGAGACTGAGTGTGAATGAATACTGTCCAAGACAATTAGATATTCTATGAAGTCATCAGCTGGAACTTTTGTGATCAAAGATGAAATATCAAAACTGAACAGTTTGAAATCAAAATCAACATTGTTATCATTAAGCTTGTTAACTAAATCTTTATTGCTTATGATATTTGAGTTTGATATCTTACCCACTAATGGGCTTGATAAAGAAACTACCAACGTTGGCAATATATACGTGATGGAGCCCAATGAACTCACTATGGGTCTTGCTGGAAAATTTGGTTTATGTGTTTTGATAAGTCCATACATATATGGCAGTGAAGGGGACAAAGATGACAAACTTTTGATTAGAGAACCATTACCTTACAACAACAATTTCAGTTCTTTATTGAAATGGGAATTATCTGCTTCTAGGGGATTCTTACTGAGTTTAAAGTATGTTGCATCATCACTTAAAAGATTATTGATTTCAGATAGGTAATTACTTTTCTTCATAATCACAACTGTGTTGGTCTTATCTGTTTTAGTAATATGCACTTCACAATATTTTTTTAATTATCAATTGCTCTTATAAGCCTTTTAGGGCAAGTAGGATCCACTGGTTTTGAAATACTGGCAAACACTAAACCTTTAAAGATTTTAATCTCATCATTAGATAATCTACTTTACTTTTTTAGAATTCAGAAAGAATTTGTTATATCAACACAGTTGGTTTCCTTGTTAGAGCACACTAAACTTAATCCGTTGACTATGGCACACAGTGAATCCTGGTCTAGTTATCTACCGGACAGGTTTATCACAAAGGAAGGCTTTGTGTTCTTAGTCCAGTCACAGTTTTCGATGCGCTGGTCTAACAGTTCAGGTAGCTTTGAAGTCTATTTCGTTCACTTCTTAATCTAGAATAGCAGTAGTTTAATATACGGTTCTTCCATTGTGATGGTATAGCCATTTGGGAGGTACGTTTCTTCTTGCTTGAAATGCGAAAGGCCTCCTCCATTTCAGTCTTCTTTAGTTCATGGTCTTCATTCATAATATTATTTTGAAAATCATCAAATGGTCGTCCAGACATTTAAATAAATCGTTTCGGTAGGATAGATCTTGGCATCACTTTTTCATCCAGGCATCTCTTAAGGAATCCAAATCGTATCTTCAGTTTATGGGCCTTGATTAACGATTTTCAGAAAGCAGTATCGATGGGGAGAAAGTCCAGGAGAGCTTGTAAAAAGTAGAAGAGCCGCGTGGAATCCACGTTGGAAGATATCACAATTGAGCGCATTATCAAATAATTCCTGAGACACGGTAAGTTCCCAAGTGTAAATTCGTGTAATTATCACATCATCAGGTGAGATACGAGAAAGAAATATAACAGTCAGTTGATATACATTGAACAGACGTAGCTAGGACGCCATTTGGTAAACAAGCGACTACCCGAATGGAGATCGGGTGAGTTCAAGTCTGGCAACTTGCGTATCATAAGATTTATCATGTGGACAAGAAAGGGAACTGTTTTTTAAAATTCATCAAAAATAAAGGTATAAAGTTTCTATAGACCTTCATCAATATTAATGTTACAGTTCTTTGTGTATTTGATAATAGAAGATTCAATGATATTTTTCATGGTACAAGAGTTAGAGTTAATGACTGAGATGTCATGACTCCAGTCAGTACCATGATCATAATTTTAATATGATTAAACAAGGTACTTGATTCTTGTCCTGTTCTTATATTATATCTATATCACTTAAGTCTAACAGAAAGATCCTTACCAGTTTGCCCAAAATAGAACTTATCCCACTATTTGCATGATATTCTATAAACGCACCCTGCGGAACTTTCTCGTGAGTTCCTGATTAAGATATTCTTTATAGTATTGTAGTTGCTGAGGGCAACACTTACATCAAAGAATTTAAGCAAAATGGGAAGTAGAGTAAAATCATTGCTGAATTGGAGAACTAAAAGGTTCTTGATGTGAAGGGGAAGTCTGGGTTCACTTCTATGAAATGTTTTCTTTGCCAGCTTAAGAGATTTATCAACGAAAGATCTATGACACTTTAACTTGGATCCAATATAATATATCTTCTCAAACTCATCATCAATAAACTTTGGACTGCATGTACGTAATGTTCCAAGCAACATAGACTGGAACATAGACATGATCTAACTCTGTCATGTTGAACTGAGTAATGATAGATATATGAGCATACATTGGTAGGTTTTCTGTATATGCTAAACTTAAACAAGTTTCCATCCTTATGAATCATGCAACGTATACATAGTAGCATACCATTATTTTCAATTTCTGCGGTACAGTTGATGGAAGGGGAGAAGTATTTGTAAATTTTCAATTGTTGGCGAAACATAAAGAGCATCATCAACATACCTAAACCAAATTGCATTAGAAGGTAAGATATCCTTTAGTAACTTTATTTCAAAGAATTCCATGTAAAGATTACTTGATACAAGTGAAAGTGGGTTTCCCATTGCCATACCAAATTTCTGATCATGATATTCTCCATTATATTAATGTACACAGTCTTTTATACACAATTTTATCAATTCAATAAAAACAGACTTTGAAACAGGTAAATGAGTATTGTCCAAGACTTCAGTTAAATGTTCTAAAAGGTCATCAAATGGAACTTTAGTGAACAAAGATGAAACATCGAAACTAACCAGTTTGAAATCAAAATCAACACTGATATCATCAAGTTTGTTAACTAAATCTACATTGTTCATGATATTAGAATTTGATATCTTATCCACTAAAGGGCTTGATAAAGAAACTAACTATTTTGACAATTTATATACGATGGAGACCACTGAACTCACTATAGTACTTGCTGGAAAATGTGATTATGTTTTGATTAGTCTATTCATACATGCACTAAAGGGGACAAAGATGAGAAACTTTTGATTAGAGAACCATTACCTTTCAACAACAACTTCAATTTTTTATTAAGATGAGAACTAACTGCTTCTAGAGGATTCTTACTGAGTTTAGAATATGGTGTGTCCTCACTTAAAAGATCATTCAATTTATATAATCAATCCCTTTTTTTCGAAATCACAACTGTGTTAACCATATCTGCTTTAGTGATATGTAAATCATTATTTTTTCTTAAATAATCATTAGCTCTTATAAACCTTTTAGAGCAAGTAGGATCCACTGGTTTGGACAAATTGCCATACAATAAATCTTTAAAGATGTTGATTTCATCATCAGATGATTTACTATACTTTTCTAAATTACAGAAAGACTTTGTTATATCAACACAGTTGGCTTCCTTGTTAGAGCACACAAAACTTAATCCGTAGCCTAGAGCATTCTAGGTTAAGAAGTGAACGAAACAGACTTCAAAGTTACCTGAACTGTAAGTTAGACCAGTTTATCGAAAACAGTGACTGGACGAAGAATACAAACCCTTCCTTTGTGGTAAATCTGTCCAATAAACAACTGGACAAGGATTTTTTGTGTGCTCTAGGCTAAGAATTAAGTTTTGTGTGCTCTAACAAGGAAGTCAACTGTGATGAAGAAAAGTACAGTAAAACATCTAATGATGAAATTAGCATCTGTAAAGGTTTAGTGTATGTCATTATGTCAAAACCTTGAGAATGTGATCATTACACGAAAGTGCACTTGGGAACTTATCGTGTTTCATTACCCTGTCGTAAGAAAGTTGAGAGTCAATGTGAACAAAAGGAAGGTTATTAGGTTTACCAGGGTATAGGGGCAGGTTACCTGGGTGTGAGTATGAATATATATACATCTTTCTCTGCCTTCGAAGATCAGGTCAACTGAGAGGAGAGGAGTGGCTGTATTACGTGGCAAGGTTTGGGCACCAAGTGTAGCGATGTATATTTATAAGGTCTGTGATGCATTATGGCGAGGCAAGTATTCGTCTCACGCAGTTCTGAGAAATGAACTGTCACTTTGATGATGGTGGAAGTGCGTTCACTTTGGGTGGAGGGATGGCGAGGTTCAGCTGTTGGCTGACCGTGTCAATAGGCAGGGTCAGCTTGGTGAAAGTAGTTCGTGTGGAAGACAATGTGCTGTTAAGGTTAATGAATGCCAGCTTGGAATTCCTTTTGGAGAAATGTGCATCCTTCTTTGTAATAACTGTTCGCGATACTTCTCGGTTGTAACTGTACAAGTGCCTCTCAGTTATAAGTGCACATGATACTTATCAGTTATAACTATACTTAATGCTTCTCAGTTATAAGTGCACATGATACTTCTCAGTTGTAACGGTACTCAATACTTCTCAGTTATAAGTGTACATGATACCTCTCAATTGTAACTGTACAATATGCCTCTCAATTATGAGTGTACATGATACTTCTCAGTTGTAACTGTACATAATGCCTCTCATCTATATGTATATGATACTTCTCAGTTGTAACTGTACATAATGCCTCTCATCGATATGTATATGATACTTCTCAGTTGTAACTGGACTTAATACTTCTTAGTTATAAGTATACAAAATATTTCTCGATTGTAAGTATACATAAAGCTTCTCCATTACAATTGTACGTAATATTTCTCTGGTATAACTGTACATGATATTGATCATTGATTCTAAAGAAGGAAAACTGAAATATTAAGAATAGGAATCTCTTGTTTTCTATGATGAATTTGTTGAACATCTGTATAACTTCATCCAACGTTCACAGTTTATGTAAAACAACTAAGTAGAAGAAGAAGTTAGATCTAAGTGTTACTAGGTTGTATGGTGGCCAGTTGCATATACATGACGCCTCACCTGCCTTACAAGGTTTTCACTGTGAGTGACTTACCCGAACCTGTGGATCGGGCATCTATTTTCTTTAACATCAAGATATATGAAAATGAATAAAATTTGTGTGTGTGTGTGTGTGTGTGTGTGTGTGTGTGTGTGTGTGTGTGTGTGTGTGTGTGTGTGTGTGTGTGTAGTTCTATAAGGTGAACATTGTTTAGAAATATATATATCCCTGGGGATATTGGAGAAAGAATGCTTCCCACGCATACCCCGCGTGTCGCAAGAAGGCGAATAAAGGGGACGGGAGTAGGGGTCTAGAAACCCTCCCCTCCTTGTATTCTAACTTTCTAAAAGGGGAAACAGAATTAGGAATCATGCGGGGAGTGCTCATTCTTCTCGAAGGCTTAGATCTGCTGGCTATGTGCGCCTCTTGGGAAATAACCGGTGTAGACCCCGTTGCTCACCAACGTGAGACGAAGGGTATTCGAGTACATAGTATTCGAAAAGTTATTTCCTATTAGCCAGGCCCTTAGTCTAGCGGTATTATTCTCGCCTGTTACAAAGGAGTCCCGGGTTCGATCCTGGCTGCTTGAAGTTTGTATGTTCTATGAAGGTGCGCGTTTCTATGCACATTGCTCTTATTCATATACCTCCGCGTTGTGCAGTTAGGTTCGGTAAAATGCTATCTACTGCCTATGTGCGCCTGTTGGGAAATGACCGGTGTAGATCCCGTTGCTCACCAACGTGAGACGAAGGGTATTCGAGTACATAGTATTCGAAAAGTTATTTCCTATTAGCCAGGCCCATAGTCTAGCGGTAGCATTCCCGCCTGTTACACAGGAGTCCCAGGTTCGATCCTGGCTGTTGGAGGAATATGAAGTCCTATCCCTGGAGATAGGGGAGAAAGAATTCTTCCCACACCTTCCCCACGTGTCGTAGAAGGCGATTAAAGGGGTCGCAAGTTGGGGGATAGAAGCCCTCCCCTCCTTGTATTTTTACTTTCTAAAAGGGGAAACAGAAGAAGGAGTCACCCGAGGAGTGCTCATCCTCCTCGAAGGCTCAGATTGGAGTGTCTAAATGTGTGTGGATGTAATCGAGATGAGAAAAAAGGAGAGATAGGTAGTATGCTTGAGGAAAGGAGCCTGAATGTTTTGGCTCCGAGTGAAACGAAGCTAAAGGGTAAAGGGGAAGAGTGGTTTGGGAATGACTTGGGAGTAAAGTCAGGGGTTAGTGAGAGGACAAGAGCAAGGGAAGGAGTAGCACTACTCCTGAAACAGGAATTGTGTGAGTATATAATAGACTGAAAGAAAGTAAACTCTAGATTGACATGGGTAAAACTGAAAGTGGATGGAGAGAGATGGGTGGTTGTTGGTGCATATGCACCTGGGCAAGTGTTTTGAGAACAGCTGAGAGAGTGTGTTAGCAGTTTTGATGCAAATATACTGGGAGGTAAGTTTGAATGATGAAAAACTGGAGGAAGTGTAATGTTTTAGATATCTGGGAATGGATTTGGCAGCGGATGGAACCATGGAAGCGGAAGTGAATCATTGGGTGGGGGAGGGGGCGAAAGTTCTGGGAGCGTTGAAGAATGTGTGGAAGTCGAGAACATTATCTCGGAAAGCTAAAATGGGTATGTTTGAAGGAATAGTGGTTCCGACAATGTTATATTGTTGCGAGGCGTGGGCTATGTATAGAGTTTTGCGGAGGAGGGTGGATGTGCTGGAAATGAGATGATTGAGGACAATATGTGGTGTGAGGTGGTTTGATGGAGTAAGTAATAATAGGGTAAGAGAGATGTGTGGTAATATGAAGAGTGTGGTTGAGAGGGCAAAATAGAGTGTTTTGAAATGGTTTGGTCACATGGAGAGAATGAGTGAGGAAAGATTGACCAAGAGGATATATGTGTCGGAGGTGGAGGGAACGAGGAGAAGTGGGAGACCAAATTGGAGGTGGAAAGATAAAGTGAAAAAGATTTTGAGTGATCGGGGCCTGAACATGCAGGAGGGTGAAAGGCAAGCAAGGAATAGAGTGAATTGGAACGGTGTGGTATACTGGGGTCGACGTGCTGTTAATGGATTGAGCCAGGGCATGTGAAGCGTCTACGGTAAACCATGGAAAGTTGTGTGGGGCCTGGATGTGGAAAGGGAGGTGTGGTTTCGGTGAATTATTACATGACAGCTAGAGGCTGAGTGTGAACGAATGTGGCCTTTGTTGTCTTTTCCTAGCGCTACCTCGCGCACATTTGGGGGGAGGGGGTTGTTATATCATATGTGGCAGGGTGGCGATGTGAATGAATAAAGGCAGACAGTATGAATTACATACATATGTAATGATGTGTATATCTGTGTGTGTATATATATGTATACGTTGAGATGTATAGGTATGTATATTTGCGTGTGTGGTAAACATTTGATAGTCGAAAACAATCACGTTTACCAAATAGCGACCTAGCTTCATCTCTTCGATGTATATCAACTGAATTATATTTCTCTCTTGTGTCTCCCCTGATGATGTTATTATTACACGAAAGTGCACTTGGGAACCTATCGTGTTTCATTTTCCCCGTTGACCCATAGGGATATCTATATCTATATCTATATCTATATCTATATATATATATATATATATATATATATATATATATATATATATATATATATATATATATATATATATATATACATAGTTTTTTATCATTTCGCTTTGTCGCTGTCTCCCGTGTTTGCGAGGTAGCGCAAGAAAACAGACGAAAGAAATGGCCTAACCCACCCCCATACACATGTATATACATACATGTCCACACACGCAAATATACATACCCATACATCTCAATGTACACATATATATATACACGCACAGACACATACATATATACACATGTACACAGTTCACACTGTCTGCCTTTATTCATTCCCATCGCCACCTCGCCACACATGGAATAACATCCCCCTCCCCCTCATGTGTGCGAGATAGCGCTAGGAAAGGACAACAAAGGCCCCATTCGTTCACACTCACTCTCTAGCTGTCATGCAATAATGCCCGAAACCACAGCTCCCTTTCCACATCCAGGCCCCACAGAACTTTCCATGGTTTACCCCAGACGCTTCACATGCCCTGATTCAATCCACTGACAGCACGTCGACCCCGGTATACCACATCAATCCAATTCACTCTATTCCTTGCACGCCTTTCACCATCCTGCATGTTCAGGCACCGATCACTCAAAATCTTTTTCACTCCATCTTTCCACCTCCAATTTGGTCTCCCACTTCTCCTCGTACCCTCCACCTCCGACACATATATCCTCTTGGTCAATCTTTCCTCACTCATTCTCTCCACGTGCCCAAACCATTTCAAAACACCCTTTTCTGCTCTCTCAACCACGCTCTTTTTATTTCCACACATCTCTCTTACCCTTACATAACTTACTCGATCAAACCACCTCACACCACACATTGTCCTCAAACATCTCATTTCCAGCATATCCATCCTCCTGCGCACAACTCTATCCATAGCCCACGCCTCGCAACCATACAACATTGTTGGAACCACTATTCCTTCAAACATACCCTTTTTTGCTTTCCGAGATAATGTTTTCGACTTCCACACATTCTTCAATGCTCCCAGGATTTTCGCCCCCTCCCCCACCCTATGATTCACTTCCGCTTCCATGGTTCCATCCGCTGCCAGATCCACTCCCAGATATCTAAAACACTTTACTTCCTCCAGTTTTTCTCCATTCAAACTTACCTCCCAATTGACTTGACCCTCAACCCTACTGTACCTAATAACCTTGCTCTTATTCACATTTACTCTTAACTTTCTTCTTTCACACACTTTTCCAAACTCAGTCACCAGCTTCTGTAGTTTCTCACATGAATCAGCCACCAGCGCTGTATCATCAGCGAACAACAACTGACTCACTTCCCAAGCTCTCTCATCCACAACAGACTTCATACTTGCCCCTCTCTCCAAAACTCTTGCATTCACCTCCCTAACAACCCCAACCATAAACAAATTAAACAACCATGGAGACATCACACACCCCTGCCGCAAACCTACATTCGCTGAGAACCAATTACTTTCCTCTCTTCCTACACGTACACATGCCTTACATCCTCGATAAAAACTTTTCACTGCTTCTAACAACTTTCCTCCCATACCATATATTCTTAATACCTTCCACAGAGCATCTCTATCAACTCTATCATATGCCTTCTCCAGATCCATAAATGCTACATACAAATCCATTTGCTTTTCTAAGTATATATATATATATATATATATATATATATATATATATATATATATATATATATATATATATATATATATATATATATATATATATATATATATATATATATATATGAAGTCTGTTGGGGATGAGAGAGCTTGGGAAGTGAGTCAGTTGTTGTTCGCTGATGATACAGCGCTGGTGGCTGATTCATGTGAGAAACTGCAGAAGCTGGTGACTGAGTTTGGTAAAGTGTGTGGAAGAAGAAAGTTAAGAGTAAATGTGAATAAGAGCAAGGTTATTAGGTACAGTAGGGTTGAGGGTCAAGTCAATTGGGAGGTGAGTTTGAATGGAGAAAAACTGGAGGAAGTGAAGTGTTTTAGATATCTGGGAGTGGATCTGGCAGCGGATGGAACCATGGAAGCGGAAGTGGATCATAGGGTGGGGGAGGGGGCGAAAATTTTGGGAGCCTTGAAAAATGTGTGGAAGTCGAGAACATTATCTCGGAAAGCAAAAATGGGTATGTTTGAAGGAATAGTGGTTCCAACAATGTTGTATGGTTGCGAGGCGTGGGCTATGGATAGAGTTGTGCGCAGGAGGATGGATGTGCTGGAAATGAGATGTTTGAGGACAATGTGTGGTGTGAGGTGGTTTGATCGAGTAAGTAACGTAAGGGTAAGAGAGATGTGTGGAAATAAAAAGAGCGTGGTTGAGAGAGCAGAAGAGGGTGTTTTGAAATGGTTTGGGCACATGGAGAGAATGAGTGAGGAAAGATTGACCAAGAGGATATATGTGTCGGAGGTGGAGGGAACGAGGAGAAGAGGGAGACCAAATTGGAGGTGGAAAGATGGAGTGAAAAAGATTTTGTGTGATCGGGGCCTGAACATGCAGGAGGGTGAAAGGAGGGCAAGGAATAGAGTGAATTGGAGCGATGTGGTATACAGGGGTTGACGTGCTGTCAGTGGATTGAATCAAGGCATGTGAAGCGTCTGGGGTAAACCATGGAAAGCTGTGTAGGTATGTATATTTGCGTGTGTGGACGTGTGTATGTACATGTGTATGGGGGGGGGTTGGGCCATTTCTTTCGTCTGTTTCCTTGCGCTACCTCGCAAACGCGGGAGACAGCGACAAAGTATAAAAAAAAAAAAAAAAAAAAAAAATATATATATATATATATATATATATATATATATATATATAATATATATATATATATATATATATATATATATATATATATATATATATATATATATATATATATATATATATATATATATATATATATATATATATGTATATATATATATATATATATGTGCGAGGTTTGCCCTCCTTTCACCCTCCTGCATGTTCAGGCCCCGATCACACAAAATCTTTTTCACTCCATCTTTCCACCTCCAATTTGGTCTCCCTCTTCTCCTCGTTCCCTCCACCTCCGACACATATATCCTCTTGGTCAATCTTTCCTCACTCATTCTCTCCATGTGACCAAACCATTTCAAAACACCCTCTTCTGCTCTCTCAACCACGCTCTTTTTATTTCCACACATCTCTCTTACCCTTACGTTACTTACTCGATCAAACCACCTCACACCACACATTGTCCTCAAACATCTCATTTCCAGCATATCCATCCTCCTGCGCACAACTCTATCCATAGTCCACGCCTCGCAACCATACAACATTGTTGGAACCACTATTCCTTCAAACATACCCATTTTTGCTTTCCGAGATAATGTTCTCGACTTCCACACATTCTTCAAGGCTCCCAGAATTTTCGCCCCCTCCCCCACCCTATGATCCACTTCCGCTTCCATGGTTCCATCCGCTGCCAGATCCACTCCCAGATATCTAAAACACTTCACTTCCTCCAGTTTTTCTCCATTCAAACTCACCTCCCAATTGAATTGACCCTCAACCCTACTGTACCTAATAACCGTGCTCTTATTCGCATTTTCTCTTAACTTTCTTCTTTCACACACTTTACCAAACTCAGTCACCAGCTTCTGCAGTTTCTCACATGAATCAGCCACGAGCGCTGTATATATATATATATATATATATATATATATATATATATATATATATATATATATATATATATATATATATATATATATATATATATATATATATGTATATATTATATATATATATTATCATAATCATTTATTATTTTGTTTTGCTTTGTCGCTGCCTCCCGCGTTTGCGAGGTAGCGCAAGGAAACAGACGAAAGAAATGGCACAACCCACCCCCATGCACAATGTACACACACACACGCCCACACAAGCAAATATACATACCTATACATCTCAAGGTACACATATATATACACACACAGACACCTTCATATATACCCATGCACACAATTCACACTGTCTGCCCCTATTCATTCCCATCGCCACCTCGCCACACATGGAATACCATCCCCCTCCCCCCTCATGTGTGCGAGGTAGCACTAGGAAAAGACCCCATTCGTTCACTCTCAGTCTCCAGCTGTCACGCAATAATGCCGGAAACCACAGCTCCCTTTCCACATCCAGGCCCCACACAACTTTCCATTGTTTACCCCAGACGCTTCACATGCCCTGATTCAATCCACTGACAGCACGTCAACCCCGGTATACCACATCGCTCCAATTCACTCTATTCCTTGCCCGCCTTTCACCCTCCTGCATGTTCAGGCCCCGATCACACAAAATCTTTTTCACTCCATCTTTCCACCTCCAATTTGGTCTCCCACTTCTCCTCGTTCCCTCCATCTCCGACACATATATCCTCTTGGTCAATCTTTCCTCACTCATTCTCTCCATGTGCCCAAACCATTTCAGAACACCCTCTTCTGCTCTCTCAACCACGCTCTTTTTATTTCCACGCATCTCTCTTACCCTTACATTACTTACTCGATCAAACCACCTCATACCACATATTGTCCTCAAACACCTCATTTCCAGCACATCCACCCTCCTGCGCACAACTCTATCCATAGCCCACGCCTCGCAACCATACAACATTGTTGGAACCACTATTCCTTCAAACATACCCATTTTTGCTTTCCGAGATAATGTTCTCGACTTCCACACATTCTTCAAGGCTCCCAGGATTTTCGCCCCCTCCCCCACCCTATGATTCACTTCCGCTTCCATGGTTCCATACGCTGCCAGATCTACTCCCAGATATCTAAAACACTTTACTTCCTCCAGTTTTTCTCCATTCAAACTTACCTCCCAATTGACTTGACCCTCAACCCTACTGTACCTAATAACCTTGCTCTTATTCACATTTACTCTTAACTTTCTTCTTTCACATACTTTACCAAACTCAGTCACCAGCTTCTGGAGTTTCTCACATGAATCAGCCACCAGCACTATATCATCAGCGAACAACAACTGACTCACTTCCCAAGCTCGCCCATCCGCAACAGACTTCATACTTACCCCTCTCTCCAAAACTCTTGCATTCACCTCCCTAACAACCCCATCCATAAACAAATTAAACAACCATGGAGACATCACACACCCCTGGCGCAAACCTACATTCACTGAGAACCAATCACTTTCCTCTCTTCCTACAAGTACACATGCCTTACATCCTCGATAAAAACAACTTGCCTCCCACACCATATATTCTTAATACCTTCCACAGAGCATCTCCATCAACTCTATCATATGCCTTCTCCAGATCCATAAATGCTACATACAAATCCATTTGCTTTTCTAAGTATTTCTCACATACATTCTTCAAAGCAAACACCTGATCCACACATCCTCTACCACTTCTGAAACCACACTGCTCTTCCCCAATCTGATGCTCTGTACATGCCTTCACCCTCTCAATCAATACCCTCCCATATAATTTACCAGGAATACTCAACAAACTTATACCTCTGTAATTTGAGCACTCACTCTTATCCCCTTTGCCTTTGTACAATGGCACTATGCACGCATTCCGCCAATCCTCAGGCACCTCCCCATGAGTCATACATACATTAAATAACCTTACCAACTAGTCAACAATACAGTCACCCCCTTTTTTAATAAATTCCACTGCAATACCA
>NC_092242.1:29165415-29195415 GCF_036320965.1 Panulirus ornatus | reverse complement strand
TTCAAACTTACCTCCCAATTGACTTGACCCTCAACCCTACTGTACCTAATAACCTTGCTCTTATTCACATTTACTCTTAACTTTCTTCTTTCACACACTTTTCCAAACTCAGTCACCAGCTTCTGTAGTTTCTCACATGAATCAGCCACCAGCGCTGTATCATCAGCGAACAACAACTGACTCACTTCCCAAGCTCTCTCATCCACAACAGACTTCATACTTGCCCCTCTCTCCAAAACTCTTGCATTCACCTCCCTAACAACCCCATCCATAAACAAATTAAACAACCATGGAGACATCACACACCCCTGCCGCAAACCTAGATTCGCTGAGAACCAATTACTTTCCTCTCTTCCTACACGTACACATGCCTTACATCCTCGATAAAAACTTTTCACTGCTTCTAACAACTTTCCTCCCATACCATATATTCTTAATACCTTCCACAGAGCATCTCTATCAACTCTATCATATGCCTTCTCCAGATCCATAAATGCTACATACAAATCCATTTGCTTTTCTAAGTATATATATACATATATATATATATATATATATATATATATATATATATATATATATATATATATATATATATATATATATATATATATATATATATATATATATATATATATATATATATATATATATATATATATATATATATATATGTATATATATATATATATATATGTGCGAGGTAGCGCAAGGAAACAGACGAAAGAAATGGCCCAACCCACCCCCATACACATGCCTTGATTCAATCCACTGACAGCACGTCAACCCCGGTATACCACATCGCTCCAATTCACTCTATTCTTTGCCCTCCTTTCACCCTCCTGCATGTTCAGGCCCCGATCACACAAAATCTTTTTCACTCCATCTTTCCACCTCCAATTTGGTCTCCCTCTTCTCCTCGTTCCCTCACCTCCGACACATATATCCTCTTGGTCAATCTTTCCTCACTCATTCTCTCCATGTGACCAAACCATTTCAAAACACCCTCTTCTGCTCTCTCAACCACGCTCTTTTTATTTCCACACATCTCTCTCACCCTTACGTTACTTACTCGATCAAACCACCTCACACCACACATTGTCCTCAAACATCTCATTTCCAGCACATCCATCCTCCTGCGCACAACTCTATCCATAGTCCACGCCTCGCAACCATACAACATTGTTGGAACCACTATTCCTTCAAACATACCCATTTTTGCTTTCCGAGATAATGTTCTCGACTTCCACACATTCTTCAAGGCTCCCAGAATTTTCGCCCCCTCCCCCTCCCTATGATCCACTTCCGCTTCCATGGTTCCATCCGCTGCCAGATCCACTCCCAGATATCTAAAACACTTCACTTCCTCCAGTTTTTCTCCATTCAAACTCACCTCCCAATTGAATTGACCCTCAACCCTACTGTACCTAATAACCGTGCTCTTATTCACATTTTCTCTTAACTTTCTTCTTTCACACACTTTACCAAACTCAGTCACCAGCTTCTGCAGTTTCTCACATGAATCAGCCACCAGCGCTGTATATATATAATATATATATATATATATATATATATATATATATATATATATATATATATATATATATATATATATATATATATATATGTATATACTATATATATATATATATATAATTATTTATTATTTTGTTTTGCTTTGTCGCTGCCTCCCGCGTTTGCGAGGTAGCGCAAGGAAACAGACGAAAGAAATGGCACAACCCATCCCCATGCTCAATGTACACACACACACGCCCACACAAGCAAATATACATACCTATACATCTCAAGGTACACATATATATACACACACAGACATCTTCATATATACCCATGCACACAATTCACACTGTCTGCCCCTATTCATTCCCATCGCCACCTCGCCACACATGGAATACCATCCCCCTCCCCCCTCATGTGTGCGAGGTAGCACTAGGAAAAGACCCCATTCGTTCACTCCCAGTCTCCAGCTGTCACGCAATAATGCCGGAAACCACAGCTCCCTTTCCACATCCAGGCCCCACACAACTTTCCATTGTTTACCCCAGACGCTTCACATGCCCTGATTCAATCCACTGACAGCACGTTAACCCCGGTATACCACATCGATCCAATTCACTCTATTCCTTGCCCGCCTTTCACCCTCCTGCATGTTCAGGCCCCGATCACACAAAATCTTTTTCACTCCATCTTTCCACCTCCAATTTGGTCTCCCACTTCTCCTCGTTCCCTCCCCCTCCGACACATATATCCTCTTGGTCAATCTTTCCTCACTCATTCTCTCCATGTGCCCAAACCATTTCAGAACACCCTCTTCTGCTCTCTCAACCACGCTCTTTTTATTTCCACTCATCTCTCTTACCCTTACATTACTTACTCGATCAAACCACCTCATACCACATATTGTCCTCAAACACCTCATTTCCAGCACATCTACCCTCCTGCGCACAACTCTATCCATAGCCCACGCCTCGCAACCATACAACATTGTTGGAACCACTATTCCTTCAAACATACCCATTTTTGCTTTCCGAGATAATGTTCTCGACTTCCACACATTCTTCAAGGCTCCCAGGATTTTCGCCCCCTCCCCCACCCTATGATTCACTTCCGCTTCCATGGTTCCATACGCTGCCAGATCTACTCCCAGATATCTAAAACACTTTACTTCCTCCAGTTTTTCTCCATTCAAACTTACCTCCCAATTGACTTGACCCTCAACCCTTACTGTACCTAATAACCTTGCTCTTATTCACATTTACTCTTAACTTTCTACTTTCACATACTTTACCAAACTCAGTCACCAGCTTCTGGAGTTTCTCACATGAATCAGCCACCAGCACTATATCATCAGCGAACAACAACTGACTCACTTCCCAAGCTCGCTCATCCGCAACAGACTTCATACTTACCCCTCTCTCCAAAACTCTTGCATTCACCTCCCTAACAACCCCATCCATAAACAAATTAAACAACCATGGAGACATCACACACCCCTGGCGCAAACCTACATTCACTGAGAACCAATCACTTTCCTCTCTTCCTACAAGTACACATGCCTTACATCCTCGATAAAAACTTTTCACTGCTTCTAACAACTTGCCTCCCACACCATATATTCTTAATACCTTCCACAGAGCATCTCCATCAACTCTATCATATGCCTTCTCCAGATCCATAAATGCTACATACAAATCCATTTGCTTTTCTGAGTATTTCTCACATACATTCTTCAAAGCAAACACCTGATCCACACATCCTCTACCACTTCTGAAACCACACTGCTCTTCCCCAATCTGATGCTCTGTACATGCCTTCACCCTCTCAATCAATACCCTCCCATATAATTTACCAGGAATACTCAACAAACTTATACCTCTGTAATTTGAGCACTCACTCTTATCCCCTTTGCCTTTGTACAATGGCACTATGCACGCATTCCGCCAATCCTCGGGCACCTCCCCATGAGTCATACATACATTAAATAACCTTACCAACTAGTCAACAATACAGTCACCCCCTTTTTTAATAAATTCCACTGCAATACCATCCAAACCTGCTGCCTTGCCGGCTTTCATCTTCCGCAAAGCTTTTACTACCTCTTCTCTGTTTACCAAATCAATTTCCCGAACCCTATCACTATGCACACCACCTCGACCAAAGCACCCTATATCTGCCACTCTATCATCAAACACATTGAACAAACCTTCAAAATACTCACTCCATATCCTTCTCACATCACCACTACTTGTTATCATCCCCCATTTGCGCCCTTCACTGAAGTTCCCATTTGCTCCCTTGTCTTACGCACTTTATTTACCTCTTTCCAGAACATCTTTTTATTCTCCCTAAAAGTTAATGATTCTCTCTCACCCCAACTCTCATTTGCCCTCTTTTTCACCTCTTGCACCTTTCTCTTGACCTTTCCGTCTCTTTCTTCTATACATCTCCCACTCAATTGCATTTTTTCCCTGCAAAAATCGTTCAAATGCCTCTCCCTTCTCTTTCACTAATAATCTTACTTCTTCATCCCACCACTCACTACCCTTTCTAATCAACCCACCTCCCACTCTTCTCATGCCACAAGCATCTTTTGCGCAATCTATCACTGATTCCCTAAATACATCCCATTCCTCCCCCACTCTCCTTACTTCCATTGTTCTCACCTTTTTCCATTCTGTACTCAGTCTCTCCTGGTACTTCCTCATACGAGTCTCCTTCCCAAGCTTACTTACTCTCACCACCCTCTTCACCCCAACATTCACTCTTCTTTTCTGAAAACCCATACAAATCTTCACCTTAGCCTCCACAAGATAATGATCAGACATCCCTCCAGTTGCACCTCTCAGCACATTAACATCCAAAAGTCTCTCTTTCGCGCGCATGTCAATTAACACGTAATCCAATAACGCTCTCTGGCCATCTCTCCTACTTACATACGTATACTTATGTATATCTCGCTTTATAAACCAGGTATTCCCAATCATCTGTCCTTTTTCAGCACATAAATCTACAAGCTCTTCACCATTTCCATTTACAACACTGAACATCCCATGTATACCAATTATTCCCTCAACTGCCACATTACTCACCTTTGCATTCAAATCACCCATCACTATAACCCGGTCTCGTGCATCAAAACCACTAACACACTCATTCAGCTGCTCCCAAAACACTTGCCTCTCATGATCTTTCTTCTCATGCCCAGGTGCATATGCACCAATAATCACCCATCTCTCTCCATCAACTTTCAGTTTTACCCATATCAATCGAGAATTTACTTTCTTACATTCTATCACATACTCCCACAGCTCCTGTTTCAGGAGTAGTGCTACTCCTTCCCTTGCTCTTGTCCTCTCACTAACCCCTGACTTTACTCCCAAGACATTCCGAAACCACTCTTCCCCTTTACCCTTGAGCTTCGTTTCACTCAGAGCCAAAACATCCAGGTTCCTTTCCTCAAACATACTACCTATCTCTCCTTTTTTCACATCTTGGTTACATCCACACACATTTAGGCACCCTAATCTGAGCCTTCGCGGAGGATGAGCACTCCCCGCGTGACTCCTTCTTCTGTTTCCCATTATATATATATATATATATATATATATATATATATATATATATATATATATATATATATATATATATATATATATATATATTATCCCTGGGGATAGGGAAGAAAGAATACTTCCCACGTATTCCCTTCGTGTCGTAGAAGGCGACTAAAAGGGGAGGGAGCGGGTGGCTGGAAATCCTCCCCTCTCGTTTTTTTTTCAACTTTCCAAAAGAAGGAACAGAGAAGGGGGGCCAGGTGAGGATATTCCCTCAAAGGCCCAGTCCTCTGTTCTTAACGCTACCTCGCTAATGCGGGAAATGGCGAATAGTATGAAAGAAAGAAAGATATATATATATACATATATATATATATATATATATATATATATATATATATATATATATATATATATATGTATATATATATATATATATATATATATATATATATATATATATATATATATATATATATATATATATATATATATATATATATATATATACATATATATATATATATATATATATATATATATATATATATATATATATATATATATATATATGGTGTGGGAGGAAAGTTGTTAGAAGCAGTGAAAAGTTTTTATCGAGGATGTAAGGCATGTGTACGTGTAGGAAGAGAGGAAAGTGATTGGGTCTCAGTGAATGTAGGTTTGCGGCAGGGGTGTGTGATGTCTCCATGGTTGTTTAATTTGTTTATGGATGGGGTTGTTAGGGAGGTAAATGCAAGAGTTTTGGAAAGAGGGGCAAGTATGAAGTCTGTTGGGGATGAGAGAGCTTGGGAAGTGAGTCAGTTGTTGTTCGCTGATGATACAGCGCTGGTGGCTGATTCATGTGAGAAACTGCAGAAGCTGGTGACTGAGTTTGGTAAAGTGTGTGGAAGAAGAAAGTTAAGAGTAAATGTGAATAAGAGCAAGGTTATTAGGTACAGTAGGGTTGAGGGTCAAGTCAATTGGGAGGTGAGTTTGAATGGAGAAAACTGGAGGAAGTGAAGTGTTTTAGATATCTGGGAGTGGATCTGGCAGCGGATGGAACCATGGAAGCGGAAGTGGATCATAGGGTGGGGGAGGGGGCGATAATTCTGGGGGCCTTGAAGAATGTGTGGAAGTCGAGAACATCATCTCGGAAAGCAAAAATGGGTATGTTTGAAGGAATAGTGGTTCCAACAATGTTGTATGGTTGCGAGGCGTGGGCTATGGATAGAGTTGTGCGCAGGAGGATGGATGTGCTGGAAATGAGATGTTTGAGGACAATGTGTGGTGTGAGGTGGTTTGATCGAGTGAGTAACGTAAGGGTAAGAGAGATGTGTGGAAATAAAAAGAGCGTGGTTGAGAGAGCAGAAGAGGGTGTTTTGAAGTGGTTTGGGCACATGGAGAGAATGAGTGAGGAAAGATTGACCAAGAGGATATATGTGTCGGAGGTGGAGGGAACGAGGAGAAGAGGGAGACCAAATTGGAGGTGGAAAGATGGAGTGAAAAAGATTTTGTGTGATCGGGGCCTGAACATGCAGGAGGGTGAAAGGAGGGCAAGGAATAAAGTGAATTGGAGCGATGTGGTATACCGGGGTTGACGTGCTGTCAGTGGATTGAATCAAGGCATGTGAAGCGTCTGGGGTAAACCATGGAAAGCTGTGTACGTATGTATATTTGCGTGTGTGGACGTATGTATATACATGTGTATGGGGGGGGGGGGTTGGGCCATTTCTTTCGTCTGTTTCCTTGCGCTACCTCGCAAACGCGGGAGACAGCGACAAAGTATAATAAAAAAATAAAGAAATAATATATATATACATATATATACACACACACACACACATATATATATATGTATATATATATATATATATATATATATATATATATATATATATATATATATATATATATATATATATATATATATATATATATATATATATATATATATATATTAGAAAGGATCACAATTTGCGCGTGATCAAGATATTTCTATCAGTCTACGGGGAAAATGAAACACGATAAGTTCCCAAGTGCACTTTTGTGCAATAGTCACATCATCAGGGGAGACACAAGGGAGAAATATAACAGTTAGTTGATAAACACCGAAGAGACGAAGCTAGGACTCCATTTGGTAAACATGTGATTGTCCAAAATATACAACGAGTGTTCATAAACTTATCATTTTACAAATCTTATAAACAATAAAGTTATCTAATTTGTATAGACCATCACTAATATTCAGATTATAATTGTTTGTGCATTCAATCATGGAAGATTCAATGATATTTCTCTTGGTAATAGAGTTAGGGTAAATATCTGAGATGGTGTTACTCCAGTCAATACAATGATTATAGCTTTTAACGTGATTAAACAAGGCATTTGATTCTTGTCCCGTTCTTATACTACATTTATGTTGCTTATGTCTAACAGAAAGATCCTTACCAGTCTGACCAACATAAAATTTATCATAGTTTCCATAAGACACTTTATAGATGCAACCAAGAGAATTTTCTGGTGAATTTCTGATTGAGATATTCTTTATAGTATTATTGTTGCTAAAGGCAACATTAACATTAAAGGATTTAAGCAACATGGGAAGCAAAGTAGAATTATTATTAGAAGGGAGAACTAAAAGATTCTTGGTGTCAATGGGAGGTTTGGGCTCAACTCTATAAAATGATTTCTTTGCTAACTTAAGGGATTTATCAATTAATGATATATGGTACTTTAACTTAGATCCAATAGAATATATCTTCTCAAAATCATCATCAATAAACTCTGGACCGCAAATACGTAATGCCCTAAGGAACATAGATTGAAATGATGATAATTTAACTCTGTCATGTTGAGATGAGTACTAATGGATATATGAGCATACATTGGTGGGCTTTCTGTATATGCTAAACTTAAACTTGTTTTCTTGTCTATGGATCATGCAATCTAAATATGGTAACATACCATTATTTTCATTTTCTACAGTTAATTTAATAGAAGGTACTAAATTGTTAAGTAAGGGGAGAAATATTTGTAAATTTTCATTTGTTGGCCAAACACAAAGAACATCATCTACATACCTAAACCAAATTGCATGAGAAGGTAAGATATCCTTTAGTAATTTTGTTTTAAAAAATTCCATATAAAGATTACTTAGTACAGGTGAAAGAGGGTTACCCATTGCCATACCAAATTTTTGAGCATAACAATCTCCATTAAATTGAAATACACAGCCTTTTATACACAATTTTATCAGTTCAATAAAATCAGACTTTGAAACAGGGAAATAAATATCATCCAAGATATCAAATAGATATTCTAAAAGGTCATCAACTGGAACTTTAGTGAAAAGTGAGGAAACATCAAAGCTAACTAGTTTGAAATAAAAAATGACATTAATATTGTTTAGCTTGTTGACTAAATCTACGTTGTTCATGATACTAGAATTTGATACCTTACCCACTAAAGGGCTTAATAAAGAAACTAACCATTTTGACAATTTATTTGTGATGGAGCCTACTGAATTCATTATAGGTCTTGCTGGAAAATTCTGATTATGTGTTTTCATAAGTCCATACATATATGGCAATGAAGGGGACAAAGATGATAAAATTTTGATAAGAGAAATGTTGCCTTTCAACAACAACTTCATTTCTCTATTGAAATGAGAATTAACTGCTTCTAAGGGATTTTTACTAAGTTTAGAATATGTTGTGTCATCATTTAGAAGATCATTCATTTTAGATGAATAGTTACTTTTGGTATCAAATTCTAGTATCAAATTCTAGTATCATGAACAAAGTAGATTTAGTCATCAAGCTAAACAATATCAATGTTAATTTTGATTTCAAACTAGTTCGCTTTGATGTTTCCTCACTTTTCACTAAAGTTCCAGTTGATGACCTTTTAGAATATTTATTAAATGTCTTGGATGATATTCATTTACCTGTTTCAAAGTCTAACTTCATTGAACTGATAAAATTGTGTATAAAAGACTGTGTATTTCAATTTAATGGAGATTGTTATGCTCAAATATTTGGTTTGGCAATGGGTAACCCTCTTTCACCTGTACTAAGTAATCTTTATATGGAAGTTTTTGAAACAAAATTACTAAAGGATATCTTACCTTCTAATGCAATTTGGTTTAGGTATGTAGATGATGCTCTTTGTGTTTGGCCAACAAATGAAAATTTACAAATATTTCTCCCCTTACTTAACAATTTAGTACCTTCCATTAAATTTACCGTAGAAAATGAAAATAATGGTATGTTACCATTTTTAGATCGCATGATCCATAGACAAGGAAACAAGTTTATGTTTAGCATATACAGAAAACTCGCCAATGTATGCTCATAAATCCATTAGTACTCATCTCAACATGACAGAGTGAAATTATCATCATTTCAATCTATGTTCCTTAGGGCATTTCGTATCTGCAGTCCAGAGTTTATTCATGAGTTTGAGAAGACATATTCTAGATGAATAGTTACTTTTGGTATCAAATTCTAGCATCAAATTCTAGTATCATGAACAAAGTAGATTTAGTCATCAAGCTAAACAATATCAATGTTAATTTTGATTTCAAACTAGTTCGCTTTGATGTTTCCTCACTTTTCACTAAAGTTCCAGTTGATGACCTTTTAGAATATTTATTAAATGTCTTGGATGATATTCATTTACCTGTTTCAAAGTCTAACTTCATTGAACTGATAAAATTGTGTATAAAAGACTGTGTATTTCAATTTAATGGAGATTGTTATGCTCAAATATTTGGTATGGCAATGGGTAACCCTCTTTCACCTGTACTAAGTAATCTTTATATGGAAGTTTTTGAAACAAAATTACTAAAGGATATCTTACCTTCTAATGCAATTTGGTTTAGGTATGTAGATGATGCTCTTTGTGTTTGGCCAACAAATGAAAATTTACAAATATTTCTCCCCTTACTTAACAATTTAGTACCTTCCATTAAATTTACTGTAGAAAATGAAAATAATGGTATGTTACCATTTTTAGATCGCATGATCCATAGACAACGAAACAAGTTTATGTTTAGCATATACAGAAAACCCGCCAATGTATGTTCATAAATCCATTAGTACTCATCTCAACATGACAGAGTTAAATTATCATCATTTCAATCTATGTTCCTTAGGCCATTTCGTATCTGCAGTCCAGAGTTTATTCATGAGTTTGAGAAGATATATTCTATTGGATCTAAGTTAAAGTACCATATATCATTCATTGATAAATCCCTTAAGTTAGCAAAGAAATCATTTTATAGAGTTGAGCCCAAACCTCCCATTGACACCAAGAATCTTTTAGTTCTCCCTTTTAATAATAATTTCCCTTTGCTTCCCATGTTGCTTAAATCCTTCAATGTTAGTGTTGCCTTTAGCAACAATAATACTATAAAGAATATCTCAATCAGAAATTCACCAGAAAATTCTCTTGGATGCATCTATAAAGTGCCTTGTGGAAACTGTGATGAATTTTTTGTTGGTCAGACTGGTAAGGATCTTTCTGTTAGACTTAAGCAACATGGATATAGTATAAGAACGGGACAAGAATCAAATGCCTTGTTTGATCACGTTAAAAACTATAATCATTGTATTGACTGGAGTAACGCCATCTCAGTTATTAACTCTAACTCTATTACCAAGAGAAATATCATTGAATCTTATATTATTAAATACACAAAGAATTATAATCTTAATATTAGTGATGGTCTATACAAATTAGATAACTTTATTGTTGATAAGATTTCTAAAATGATAAGTTTATGAACGCTCGTTGTATGTTTTGGACAATCACATGTTTACCAAATGGCGTCCTAGCTTCGTCTCTTCGATGTATATCAACTGACTGTTATATTTCTCTCATGTGTCTCCCCTGATGATGTGATTATTACACGAAAGTGCACTTGGGAACTTATCGTGTCTCATTTTCCCGTTGGACTCATGGTAATATTTATATATTACCCTATCCCCTACCTTGAGGATAGGGGAGAAAGAATACTTCCCACGTATTCCCTGCGTGTCGTAGAAGGCGACTAAAAGGGAAGGGAGCGGAGGGCTGGAAATCCTCCCCTCATTTTTTTTTTTTTTTTTTTTTAATTTTCCAAAAGAAGGAACAGAGAAGAAGGCCAGGTGAGGATAGTCTCTCAAAGACCCAGTCCTCTGTTCTTAACGCTACTTCGCTATCGCGGGAAATGGCGAATAATATAAAAATATATATATATATATATATATATATATATATATATATATATATATATATATATATATATGTATATATATATATGAATATACATATATATATATATATATATATATATATATACATATATATATATATATATATATATATATATATATATATATATATTTTTTTTTTTTTTTTTTTGCTTTGTCGCTGTCTCCCGCGTTTGCGAGGTAGCGCAAGGAAACAGACGAAAGAAATGGCCCAACCCACCCCCATACACATGTATATACATACGTCCACACACGCAAATATACATACCTACAAAGCTTTCCATGGTTTACCCCAGACGCTTCACATGCCCTGATTCAATCCACTGACAGCACGTCAACCCCGGTATACCACATCGATCCAATTCCCTCTATTCCTTGCCCTCCTTTCACCCTCCTGCATGTTCAGGCCCCGATCACACAAAATCTTTTTCACTCCATCTTTCCATCTCCAATTTGGTCTCCCACTTCTCCTCGTTCCCTCTACCTCCGACACATATATCCTCTTGGTCAATCTTTCCTCACTCATTCTCTCCATGTGCCCAAAACATTTCAAAACACCCTCTTCTGCTCTCTCAACCACCCTCTTTTTATTTCCACACATCTCTCTTACCCTTACGTTACTTACTCGATCAAACCACCTCACACCACACATTGTCCTCAAACATCTCATTTCCAGCACATCCATCCTCCTGCGCACAACTCTATCCATAGCCCACGCCTCGCAACCATACAACATTGTTGGAACCACTATTCCTTCAAACATACCCATTTTTGCTTTCCGAGATAATGTTCTCGACTTCCACACATTCTTCAAGGCTCCCAGGATTTTCGCCCCCTCCCCCACCCTATGATCCACTTCCGCTTCCATGGTTCCATCCGCTGCCAGATCCACTCCCAGAATCTAAAACACTTTACTTCCTCCAGTTTTTCTCCATTCAAACTTATCTCCCAATTGACTTGACCCTCAACCCAACGGTACCTAATAACCTTGCTCTTATTCACATTTACTCTTAACTTTCTTCTTTCACACACTTTACCAAACTCAGTCACCAGCTTCTGCAGTTTCTCACATGAATCAGCCACCAGCGCTGTATCACCAGCGAACAACAACTGACTCACTTCCCAAGCTCTCTCATCCCCAACAGACTTCATACTTGCCCCTCTTTCCAAAACTCTTGCATTTACCTCCCTAACAACCCCATCCATAAACAAGTTAAACAACCATGGAGACATCACACACCCCTGCCGCAAACCTACATTCACTGAGAACCAATTACTTTCCTCTCTTCCTACACGTACACATGCCTTACATCCTCGATAAAAACTTTTCACTGCTTCTAACAACTTTCCTCCCACACCATATATTCTTAATACCTTCCACAGAGCATCTCTATCAACACTATCATATGCCTTCTCCAGATCCATAAATGCTACATACAAATCCATTTGCTTTTCTAAGTATTTCTCACATACATTCTTCAAAGTAAACAACTGATCCACACATCCTCTACCACTTCTGAAACCACACTGCTCTTCCCCAATCTGGTGCTCTGTACATGCCTTCACCCTCTCAATCAATACCCTCCCATATAATTTACCAGGAATTCTCAACAAACTTATACCTCTGTAATTTGAGCACTCACCTTATCCCCTTTGCCTTTGTACAATGGCACTATGCACGCATTCCGCCAATCCTCAGGCACCTCACCATGAGTCATACATACATTAAATAACCTTACCAACCAGTCAACAATACAGTCACCCCCTTTTTTAATAAATTCCACTGCAATACCATCCAAACCTGCTGCCTTGCCGGCTTTCATCTTCCGCAAAGCTTTCACTACCTCTTCTCTGTTTACCAAATCATTTTCCCTAACCCCCTCACTTTGCACACCACCTCGACCAAAACACCCTATATCTGCCACTCTATCATCAAACACATTCAACAAACCTTCAAAATACTCACTCCATCTCCTTCTCACATCACCACTACTTGTTATCACCTCCCCATTTGCGCCCTTCACTGAAGTTCCCATTTGCTCCCTTGTCTTACGCACTTTATTTACCTCCTTCCAGAACATCTTTTTATTCTCCCTAAAATTTAATGATACTCTCTCACCCCAACTCTCATTTGCCCTTTTTTTCACCTCTTGCACCTTTCTCTTGACCTTCTGTCTCTTTCTTTTATACATCTCCCACTCAATTGCATTTTTTCCCTGCAAAAATCGTCCAAATGCCTCTCTCTTCTCTTTGACTCATACTCTTACTTCTTCATCCCACCACTCACTACCCTTTCTAATCAACCCACCTCCCACTCTTCTCATGCCACAAGCATCTTTTGCGCAATCCATCACTGACTCCCTAAATATATCCCATTCCTCCCCCACTTCCCTTACTTCCATTGTTCTCACCTTTTTCCATTCTGTACTCAGTCTCTCCTGGTACTTCCTCACACAGGTCTCCTTCCTAAGCTCACTTACTCTCACCACCCTCTTCACCCCAACATTCACTCTTCTTTTCTGAAAACCCATACAAATCTTCACCTTAGCCTCCACAAGATAATGATCAGACATCCTACCAGTTGCACCTCTCAGCACATTAACATCCAAAAGTCTCTCTTTCGCGCGCCTGTCAATTAACACGTAATCCAATAACGCTCTCTGGCCATCTCTCCTACTTACA
Source organism: Panulirus ornatus (assembly GCF_036320965.1). Lineage (NCBI taxonomy): Eukaryota > Metazoa > Arthropoda > Malacostraca > Decapoda > Palinuridae > Panulirus > Panulirus ornatus. The sequence continues at coordinate 29,181,404 of NC_092242.1, read as the reverse complement.
TAAGTACACTTATGTATATCTCGCTTTTTAAACCAGGTATTCCCAATTATCAGTCCTTTTTCAGCACATAAGCTCTTCACCATTTCCATTTACAACACTGAACACCCCATGTATACCAATTATTCCCTCAACTGCCACATTACTCACCTTTGCATTCAAATCACCCATCACTATAACACTATAACACTATAATCCTTTCCAATATATTTATATATATATATATATATATATATATATATATATATATATATATATATATATATATATATATATATATATATATATATATATATATATATATATATACATATATATATATATATATATATATATATATATATATATATATATATATAATATATATATATATATATATATATATATATATATATATATATATATATATATATCCCTGGGGATAGGGGATTAAGAATACTTCCCACGTATTCCCTGCATGTCGTAGAAGGCGACTAAAAGGGGAGGGAGCGGGGGGCTGGAAATCCTCCCCTCTCGTTTTTTTTTTTTTTTTTAATTTTCCAAAAGAAGGAACAGAGGGGGGCCAGGTGAGGATATTCCGAAAAAGGCCCAGTCCTCTGTTCTTAACGCTACCTCGCTAATGCGGGAAATGGCGAATAGTTTGAAAAAAAAAAAAAATATATATATATATATATATATATATATATATATATATATATATATATATATATATATATATGTATATATATATATATATATATATATATATATATATATATATATATATATATATATATATATATATATATATATATATATATATATATATATATATATATATATATATATATATATATATATATATATATATATATATACATATATATATATATATATAATACATTGGAAAGGATCACAATTTTGCGCGTGATGAAGATATTCCTATGAGTCCACGGGAAAATGAAACACGAAAAGTTCCCAAGTGCACTTTCGTGTAATAATAACATCATCAGGGGAGACACAAGCGAGAAATACAACAGTCAGTTGATGTACATCGAAGAGACGAAGCTAGGACGCTATTTGGTAAACATGTTTACCAAATGACGTCCTATATATATATATATATATATATATATATATATATATATATATATATATATATATATATATATATATATATATATATATATATATATATATATATATACATATATATATATATATTTTTTTTTTTTTTTTTCATACTATTCGCTATTTCCCGCGATAGCGAGGTAGCATTAAGAACAGAGGACTGGGCCTTTGAGGGAATATCCTCACCTGGACCTCTTCTCTGTTCCTTCTTTTGGAAAATTAAAAAAAAAAAAAAAAAAAAAAAAAAAAAAAAAAAAAATATATATATATATATATATATATATATATATATATATATATATATATATATATATATATATATATATATATATATATATGTATATATATATTTCTCCTCTCGGTCAATCTTTCCTCACTCATTCTCTCCATGTGCCCAAACCATTTCAAAACACCCTCTTCTGCTCTCTCAAACACGATCTTTTTATTTCCACACATCTCTCTTACCCTTACATTACTTACTCGATCAAACCACCTCACACCACACATTGTCCTCAAACATCTCATTTCCAGCACATCCACCCTCCTGCGCACAACTCTATCCATAGCCCACGCCTCGCAACCATACAACATTGTTGGATGCACTATTCCTTCAAACATACACAGTTTTGCTTTCCGAGATAATGTTCTCGACTTCCACACATTCTTCTAGGCCCCCAGGATTTTCGCCCCCTCCCCCACCCTATGATTCACTTCCGCTTCCATGGTTCCATCCGCTGCCAGATCCACTCCCAGATATCTAAAACACTTTACTTCCTCCAGTTTTTCTCCATTCAAACTTACCTCCCAATTGACTTGACCCTCAACCCTACTGTGCCTAATAACCTTGCTCTTATTCACATTTACTCTTAACCTTCTTCTTTCACACACTTTACCAAACTCAGTCACCAGCTTCTGCAGTTTCTCACATGAATCAGCCACCAGCGCTGTATCATCAGCGAACAACAGCTGACTCACTTCTCAAGCTCTCTCATCCACAACAGACTTCATACTTGCCCCTCTTTCCAAAACTCTTGCATTCACCTCCCTAACAACCCCATCCATAAACAAATTAAACAACCATGGAGACATCACACACCCCTGCCGCAAACCTACATTTACTGAGAACCAATCATTTTCCTCTCTTCCTACACGCACACATGCCTTACATCCTCGATAAAAACTTTTCACTTCTTATAACAACTTGCCTCCCACACCATATATTCTTAGTATCTTCCACAGAGCATCTCTAACAACTCTATCATATGCCTTCTCCAGATCCATAAATGATACATACAAATCCATTTGCTTTTCTAAGTATTTCTCACATACATTCTTCAAAGCAAACACCTGATCCACACATCCTCTACCACTTCTGAAACCACACTGCTCTTCCCCAATCTGATGCTCTGTACATGCCTTCACCCTCCTAATCAATACCCTCCCATATAATTTACCAGGAATACTCAACAAACTTATACCTCTGTAATTTGAGCACTCACTCTTATCCCCTTTGCCTTTATATAATGGCACTATGCACGCATTCCGCCAATCCTCAGGCACCTCACCATGAATCATATATACATTAAATAACCTTACCAACCAGTCAACAATACAGTCACCCCCTTTTTTCATAAATTCCACTGCAATGCCATCCAAACCTGCTGCCTTGCCGGCTTTCATCTTCCGCAAAGCTTTTACTACCTCTTCTCTGTTTACCAAATCATTTTCCCTAACCCTTTCACTTTGCACACCACCTCGACCAAAACACTCTATATCTGCCACTCTATCATCAAACACATTCAACAAACCTTCAAAATACTCACTCCATCTCCTTCTCACATCACCACTACTTGTTATCACCTCCCCATTAGCCCCCTTCACTGAAGTTCCCATTTGTTCCCTTGTCTTACGCACTTTATTTACCTCCTTCCATAACATCTTTTTATTCTCCCTAAAATTTAATGATACTCTCTCATCCCAACTCTCATTTGCCCTTTTTTTCACCTCTTGCACTTTTCTCTTGACCTCCTGTCTCTTTCTTTTATACATATCCCATTCATTTGCATTTTTTCCCTGCAAAAATCGTCCAAATGCCTCTCTCCTCTCTTTCACTAATACTCTTACTTCTTCATCCCACCACTCACTACACTTTCTAATCAACCCACCTCCCATGCTTCTCATGCTACAAGCATCTTTTGCGGAAGCCATCACTGCTTCCCTAAATACATCCCATTCCTCCCCACTCCCCTAACCTCGTTTGTTCTGAACTTTTTCCATTGTGTACTCAGTCTCTCCTGGTAATTCCTCACACAAGTCTCCTTCCCAAGCTCACTTACTCTCACCACCCTCTTCACCCCAACCTTCTCTCTTCTATTCTGAAAACCCATACAAATCTTCACTTTCGCCTCCACAAGATAATGATCAGACATCCCTTAATTTGCACCTCTCAGCACATTAACATCCAAAAGTCTCTCTTTCGCGCGCCTGTCAATTAACGCGTAATCCAATAACGCTCTCTGGCCATCTCTCCTACTTACATCCGTATACTTATGTATATCTCGGTTTTTAAACCAGGTATTCCCAATCACCAGTCCTTTTTCAGCACATAAATCTACAATCACTTCACCATCTTCATTTACAACACTGAACACCCCATGTATACCAATTATTCCCTCAACTGCCACATCACTCACCTTTGCATTCAAATCACCCATCACTATAACCCGGTCTTGTGCATCAAAACCACTAACACACTCATTCAGCTGGTCCCAAAACACTTGCCTCTCATGATCTTTCTTCTCATGCCCGGGTGCATATGCACCAATAGTCACCCTTCTCTCTCCATGAACTTTCAGTTTTACCCATATTAATCTAGAATTTACTTTCGTAAATTCTATCACATACATCCACAACTCCTGTTTTAGGAGTAGTGCTACTCCTTCCCTTGCTCTTGTTCTCTCACTAACCCCTGACTTTACTACCAAGACATTCCCAAACCACTCTTTCCCTTTACCCTTGAGCTTCGTTTCACTCAGAGCCAAAACATCCAGGTTCCTTCCCTCAAGCATACTACCTATCTCTTCTTTTTTCACATCTTGGTTACATCCACACACATTTAGACACCCCAGTCTGAGCCTACGAGGCGGATGAGCACTCCCCGCGTGACTCCTTCTGTTTCCCATTTTAGAAAGTTAAAATACAAGGATTGTAGGATTTCTGGCCCCCCGCTCCCGTCCTCTCTCTCTCTCTCTCACTCTCTCTCTCTCTCTCTCTCTCTCTCTCTCTCTCTCTCTCTCTCTCTCTCTCTCTCTCTCTCTCTCTCTCTCTCTCTCTCTCTCTCTCTCTCTCTCTCTCTCTCTCTCTATATATATATATATATATATATATATACCTGGAGGGATGTCTGATCATTATCTTGTGGAGGCTAAGGTGAAGATCTGTATGGGTTTTCAGAAAAGAAGAGTGAATGTTGGGGTGAAGAGGGTGGTGAGAGTAAGTGAGCTTGAGAAGGAGACCTGTGTGAGGAAGTACCAGGAGAGACTGAGTACAGAATGGAAAAAGGTGAGAACAATGGAAGCAAGGGGAGTGGGGGAGGAATGGGATGTATTTAGGGAATCAGTGATGGATTGCGCAAAAGATGCTTGTGGCATGAGAAGAGTGGGAGGTGGGTTGATTAGAAAGGGTAGTGAGTGGTGGGATGAAGAAGTAAGAGTATTAGTGAAAGAGAAAAGAGAGGCATTTGGACGATTTTTGCAGGGAAAAAATGCAATTGAGTGGGAGATGTATAAAAGAAAGAGACAGGAGGTCAAGAGAAAGGTGCAAGAGGTGAAAAAAAGGGCAAATGAGAGTTGGGGTGAGAGAGTATCATTAAATTTTAGGGAGAATAAAAAGATGTTCTGGAAGGAGGTAAATAAAGTGCGTAAGACAAGGGAGCAAATGGGAACTTCAGTGAAGGGCGCAAATGGGGAGGTGATAACAAGTAGTGGTGATGTGAGAAGGAGATGGAGTGAGTATTTTGAAGGTTTGTTGAATGTGTTTGATGATAGAGTGGCAGATATAGGGTGTTTTGGTCGAGGTGGTGTGCAAAGTGAGAGGGTTGGGGAAAATGATTTGGCAAACAGAGAAGAGGTAGTGAAAGCTTTGCGGAAGATGAAAGCCGGCAAGGCAGCAGGTTTGGATGGTATTGCAGTGGAATTTATGAAAAAAGGGGGTGACTGTATTGTTGACTGGTTGGTAAGGTTATTTAATGTATGTATGACTCATGGTGAGGTGCCTGAGGATTGGCGGAATGCTTGCATAGTGCCATTGTACAAAGGCAAAGGGGATAAGAGTGAATGCTCAAATTACAGAGGTATAAGTTTGTTGAGTATTCCTGGTAAATTATATGGGAGGGTATTGATTGAGAGGGTGAAGGCATGTACAGAGCATCAGATTGGGGAAGAGCAGTGTGGTTTCAGAAGTGGTAGAGGATGTGTGGATCAGGTGTTTGCTTTGAAGAATGTATGTGAGAAATACTTAGAAAAGCAAATGGATTTGTATGTAGCATTTATGGATCTGGAGAAGGCATATGATAGAGTTGATAGAGATGCTCTGTGGAAGGTATTAAGAATATATGGTGTGGGAGGAAAGTTGTTAGAAGCAGTGAAAAGTTTTTATCGAGGATGTAAGGCATGTGTACGTGTAGGAAGAGAGGAAAGTGATTGGTTCTCAGTGAATGTAGGTTTGCGGCAGGGGTGTGTGATGTCTCCATGGTTGTTTAATTTGTTTATGGATGGGGTTGTTAGGGAGGTAAATGCAAGAGTTTTGGAAAGAGGGGCAAGTATGAAGTCTGTTGGGGATGAGAGAGCTTGGGAAGTGAATCAGTTGTTGTTCGCTGATGATACAGCGCTGGTGGCTGATTCATGTGAGAAACTGCAGAAGCTGGTGACTGAGTTTGGTAAAGTGTGTGGAAGAAGAAAGTTAAGAGTAAATGTGAATAAGAGCAAGGTTATTAGGTACAGTAGGGTTGAGGGTCAAGTCAATTGGGAGGTGAGTTTGAATGGAGAAAAACTGGAGGAAGTGAAGTGTTTTAGATATCTGGGAGTGGATCTGGCAGCGGATGGAACCATGGAAGCGTAAGTGGATCATAGGGTGGGGGAGGGGGCGAAAATTCTGGGGGCCTTGAAGAATGTGTGGAAGTCGAGAACATTATCTCGGAAAGCAAAAATGGGTATGTTTGAAGGAATAGTGGTTCCAACAATGTTGTATGGTTGCGAGGCGTGGGCTATGGATAGAGTTGTGCGCAGGAGGATGGATGTGCTGGAAATGAGATGTTTGAGGACAATGTGTGGTATGAGGTGGTTTGATCGAGTTTCCTATTGCTTCAGATCTGGTGTCATGAGTCTTTTTATGTATTGCAATATTAGCTTTCTAAAGGTTTACAAGAGCCAGAATAAGATAACAGACACGTGGAACCTCGTCTAAATGATACACAATATTACGTCAACACTCGGTGTTGCTGACTTGAAGGACGGGCAAGTGCGTCATTCAAGGATCATCATGTATCATGGAGGCTTGGATGGCCACCTCCTCCACCAGCTGTGGATAGGAATTCCCATCACCAGGTGTGCACGACTTCCTCTACCACCAGTTGTGTGGGGGTGAATGGCAACCTCATCACCAGCTGTGGTGGGGCATGGATGCCAACCCAACCACAAAATTTGGATTGGAACCTTACCGCCAGGGGTGGAAAGAAACCCCACCACCAGGGGTAGATGTCAACCTCTACCACTCGGCCTGGATGGCCACCACATACAACAAGGATGATACACTTGTGACGTGGTAACGTTATCTACTCGGGAGTCTCAGAATCATTCACTCGGCCCACTTTCGAGGGCGATGGAGCCAATATATATCGTGTTGTCGCATGAGGTAAAATCATAGTAATGTTGGTTGCCATAATTTGGGATATGCTTCTTGTTCTACTAGGATATGAGTATATTGCAAGATAATTGCTTGGATTAAAAAGCCCATTAAGTCTTCAGTTGAATAGCTGTACCAAAAAAAATTAATATTTTACTAAAAACGAAGACCTCATGATATTCCTCATGACTCTTAAATGTGAATTTTCGCTGTCAAAAAATGCGAACGTACTCATGATGACCAAGTACCGGTAAATGCATCTGAGGAACAGTTAAAAGTTTGACTTCCTGTGATAATTTTGCCATAATTATCATCTGAAATATGGGACTAGTTTGCCTTCTTGGTGGGCGATATAATAAGGTGTGTTCCATCTACCTCATGGATTCCAGCCATCAAGCAGTTACATCCCAGCGACCGCTGATGGTAATCCTAGTGCTATCCTCTAATAACCCTAATATCCTGTCATAACACGTCCTTCCAGGGACGAGACGCTTCTGCTCTCGGTAATGTTGATGAAACATATACCATCTTCTTGAGGAGCCTGTCCGTATGGGATGCAGGAGTGAGGGACGGGAAGCTCCTCGCGATGTATGAAACGTTCGTTGGTGGATAGTGGACCTTGAGTGCAGTCTGGAGTGCTTGGCATCTTTGATACAGCGACTCACTCACTCCCTCCCTCCCTCAGGAAGGAACGAGTTACAAGACTTGCAGTCGTGACCTGCAAGAAGTTGGCTTCAAAACGTCCGCCTATGGCAAATATAAGATTGTATCGCTCTGGACCACGACTGTGGCACCGTGATCGATCTGAGTCAGGATCGTCTTGTCAGGTTCTCGTGTAGAATAAAGAGGTCTTACCACTCGGGGCTTCGAGAAAGTTCTTGGCCACCACCTTCTCCTACGTTCAACCCACTTATGTCAGTGGGTGTCTCAACCTGTGGCCACTCATCATATGGAAGCGGTCAGTCTTGGTTGTCTGAAGAAGACGACCTTTGCAGTACACTGGCCAACCGCCACCAGAGAACGTCACGGACTGTAGACCAACAACAGCAGCACCGTCCTACCTCAGTGTGAGTAACATTTTCAAGTTCTGAGCGACACCTGTTGACGTGAATTGTGCGACACCTGTTGATAGAGGGTTGGAGGAATGTATGTATAGTGCCATTGTATAAGGGCAAAGGGGCTAGAGTTGAGTGTTCAGACTACAGAGGTATAAATTTGTTGAGTATTCCTTGTAATTTGTATGGGAGGTGTTGATTGAGATGGTGAAGGCATGTATTCTCCCATCTTAGCTAATTTATGTACTTAAAACAGTTTAATGTTGCTTTCCAGTACAATAATACGAGAAAAAGGAAATTAATACAATGTAGACCAAATCATTCAACAATTGGGAGTGCTTACGTCGTCAAATGCAAGGCATGTGAAATATATATTGGCCACACCGGGAAAACTGTAACGCAGAGATGTTGTTGGCACCGTCATTCAGTACGCATGGATGACCACAAAAATGCGATCACTAAACACTGTCATGATAATGATCACACTGTAGACCTTAAACCTCCAGTTACTGATTATGCCACACGCAACGTCATTGAATCTGCCTTAATTGCTAATACTAAGAACTTTAATTTGTTCCCAAGCAACTTTAAACCCCATCATATCATTAACCAAATTATTATGAGAGAATTGACAAAAAACGCAAAGCATAAGAAAAGTGGTCCCTGAAACACGAAGCTGCCCAGGTCAACCTCGCCACGTAACCCCCTTAATCACTCTCCCTTTTAACGGTTAGTCGCTTACTGTCGGTCAGGCCAGTGTATTGTCTATGTTGGTAGATGCTGGACAGTACTTCTGTTATGATGTTTAGATTTAAGTAACTTTATTAAGTACTGACAGCTGATGAGATGGATTATCTTTACGAAAATCATTGTGCCAAATGTATAGAAAAATTACTTGTTGAATAAAATGATATGAATTTCTACTGAAGTGTGGTTTCACCTTCATAACTCTCATCACGAACTAGTGTGATCATCATATCTATACATACACACACACACACACACACACCACACACACACATATATATATATATATATATATATATATATATATATATATATATATATATATATATATATATATATATATATATATATATATATATATATATATATATATATATATATATATGTATATATATACATAGGTGAAAGGGGGTTACCCATTGCCATACCAAATTTTTGAGCATAGTAATCTCCACTGAATTGAAATACACAGTCTTTTATACGCAATTTTATCAGTTCACTGAAAACAGAGTTTGAAACAGGTAAATGAATATCATCCAAGACATCATATAAATATTCTAAGATATTCTAAATCTCCAGTTGATGACCTTGAATTTGATGGTGGGATTGATATTATCTAATTCATTAAAGAAAACATTGCGCTCTTGGGAGGATGGCTTAAAGGGCCACGCATCATCCACGTATCTAAACCAGACTTTCGGATAAATTTTGATTGAGGTTAGAATTTCAGTCTCCAAATATTCCATAAATGAATCACTAATAATAGGACTAAGAGGGATTCCCATAACAAGACTAAGTTTCTGTCTATAAAAATGACCTTCATCATCTTGGAAAAACATTATGACAAACACAAAACTCCAGTAAGTCAACGAAAGTTTTTATGGGCAGAGGAAAGGCAAGAGTGAGATCGGGCAATGTTCTCCCTAGAAATGTGATGATTTCATTGATGGGTGATAATTCCCCTTTCATTATGACTCTGCTTCCTATCACGTAACCAAGCTTCTATGATTTTATCTTGTCCTGACTACTGAACAATGTATGATAAAATTCGAGGAGGTTCATGAGGTATGATCAGCGTCTTCTAAAACCAAGTTGTACATTACTGATCAGGCTGTGTTGTTCCAGGTAGACTACGATTTTATCTCTAAAAATCGACTCCAGAAGTTTACATATGATTGATGTGAGGCTAATAGGCCGGTAATTACCAGGTAATTTCCGGCTTCCCTTTCTGTAAGCAGGAGTGACGTCTACCAGTTTCCAGTCCTGTGAGACTATTCCTTCCTGAAGCGATATATTGAAAATCTGTGTTAACGGTCCGGCAATTTCGTGTTTGACGTTTTTAATCACTGGTGGATAGAAACGATCAGGACCTGAGCTTTTACTAGTCTTAAACTTATCTGTGTTAGTGCTTCTCTAACTGTGACGGTAAATTCTTGTATCATGTGAGAGCTATTTATCACTGTCTCAACATTCGTGTCTTGGTTTCTAGCGTAAAAACAGAACAGAGAAACTTGTTCAGGGTTGTTGCTATGCTTTGATCGTCCACAGTGGGATCCGCATCCTCGTTTACGAGAGAGAGAGAGAGAGAGAGAGAGAGAGAGAGAGAGAGAGAGAGAGAGAGAGAGAGAGAGAGAGAGAGAGAGAGAGAGAGAGAGAGAGAGAGAGAGAGAGAGAGAGAGAGAGAGAGAGAGAGAGATTATTCTTTGGCATCGGATGATAATCTGTTAGCTCGCTGAACAGACCTTTATGCTGTTCTTTCTTTGGTCAGAGGCTTTAGGGTTTAGTTCAGTGATGTACTTAGAAGGACTAACATTTCTAAATCATTTCAGTAAATACAAGATTTACAGATCTTGCACAATCCCTTGTCGAAAGTACTGCAAGCAGAAACACTTATACTCACTCTCGACCCCACTACACCAAGACTGACTCCTTAAGTCTTGCTGAATAATAACTGCGTCCAATCCCCTGATCTGCTGACCAGTAGTACACCCCATTCTTACTGCCAGCCTATCACAAATATATGAAGTCTCTCTCTCTCTCTCTCTCTCTCTCTCTCTCTCTCTCTCTCTCTCTCTCTCTCTCTCTCTCTCTCTCTCTCTCTCTCTCTCTCTCTCTCTCTCTCTCTCTCTCTCTCTCTCTCTCTCTCTCTCTCTCTCTCTCTCTCTCTCTCTCTCTCTCTCCCTTTTGTTATCAGCATCAACAGAGAATGGTCCTTAACTGGTCGACACTGTGGATTTATTCGTATATGACTGTAAGTACGTGAGATCAATGTGAGAGAGAACTTTTTTCTACCATAGTTTCCTGTATGTTAGGGTAGTACATCTGGCTACATGAGCAATCTTCTCTCCTGTTTTTCCTCTCACGAATCATCGGACACAGACAGATACCGTGTAATGGTACACACACACATCACTATATGCACTAATCTTATGCTGTTGAGACAGGACTATAAACCTGGCCTCCCAGCCAGCCCCAGCCATCATGATTATGCTCAAGTTGCTCAAGTCAGTCCAAAGACGATCGTCGCATGAGTCATTCTGCTATGACAAATATGACATCAACATCCACCATCATGAATATTACTCAGTGTCCAGGAAGGTATTCCAAGAATTATGTAAAAGGATGACTGGGAGACCGCTGGCCCAGGGGCCGTAGACGAGGGCAGGGCAGGGCAGGTGTCATACACACTATGAAGAGCGAGGGGTAGGGCAGGGCAGGTGTCATACAGTGTGTATACTGGCCTGGTGGCTGGAGGGACAGTCTTCTCTTTGTGTTCCCTTTGATCCCGTCGATGGTTGGGGTACATTCCATGCTAAGAATTTTGAGAAGAATTATACAGCAGCTCAGTTCTATATTACCAATAGAACAACGAGCAGCGAAATGAATGTCTGGTGTGGCAACTGACACCGAATAATCATATTACTATGTAACTCACTTCCTTGTCCCACTCAGTCATTTTTATTTCGGTTGTTGATTCTTTGAAAATATTTTGTTCGGCTGACTTGTGCGTCTGACAGCTCTAACCCCTCCAGCTATCGTCCTATTGCTCTCACTTGTGGTGTCCCGGAAGTCGTTCGAACTTTCCTTTTCTCAAACACTTAGAATTCCATTCCCTTCTTTCAGATAACCATTATGGACTTCACGGTGCTCGGTCTACTGGTGATCTCTCCTGTGTGGCTCATCTCTGGTCCTCCTCTCTCAGGAAGTTTGGTCAAACTTTTGTGGTGTGGCATCAAGTTTTTACTTTCTAAACTCTCTTCCTTTGTTTTTTTGTTTCTCTCTGTTCTCTACTGAATAGTTTCCTAACAATAGTGGTGTTCCTCAGATTATCAACACTTGGATTAAGTCGCCGAGAAGTCTACGTTTTGAAAGGGAGAAGAGATCCAGTCGTTCCAGCCTCTCTTCGTATGCCAGATTCCTAAAACATGGGATCAATTTTGCGGCACGTCTTTGTACTTGCTCTAATTTTTCCTCGTATTCTTTTATAATTTGGGGACCAAACTTGTACTGCATATTCATGGTGTGGTCTTACTCGGGAATTATGAAGTGTGAGAATTGTTTCTGGTGTCTTGTAATCTATGTTCCTGCCTATGTTAATCTAAAATCTGGTTGCCTTTTTTTGCAAACTGTTTGTGTTGTATAGGTGCCGTTATAACTTTTCTTGTGAGCAACTGTTTCTCAGCTACAGGGGTTCTATTCGCCCAAGTATGGAATACTGCTCACACTTCTGGGGTGGGTCATCCTCCATATCTCTGTTACCTACAATGGAATCAAAAGCTTTCGATCTCATTAATTCTCCTGGCATTACCTCTTTTCAACCTTCTCTTTCCGTACGCCGTGATGTTGCTGCTCTTTCTCTCTATTCTATGGGTATTATTTTGGCCATGGCTCTCATGAACTGTCTGCATGTATCCTCAGCCCCAGAGAATGGACCCATGGCATGTAATTGCCTGCTGCTTTCCACAGCTTTTATGCGGAGGCCTGCCACTCGAGGTTTAACCTTACCTTCTTTTGTCTTTCCCTCGTCAGATAACATTTCTTCCTTTAAGAGTCAGGTGTACAATCACTTGTGGAATCCTGATCCATTTCTACTTTCTTTCTCTTTGACTTTTGTCCTTCACCCTCGATGGCCTTGACTGGGACTTGTTGTCTGCCAGAGTCATGTCGGTCTCCAGAAAAGAAGAATGGTATTCGGGTCATAGGATATTTCGGAGTGAATTCCCCGTGGTTCTGCTCAGCGTCTCGTACTGACAAAGGATTCAACTTCTAGTTTAGGGTTGATAGTAGAGCTGTGATGTGTATCATGTAATGTTCATACCAGTTTCTTGATGATTGATACCAAGGAGACGAGGTACCGAGTACCTCAGATTACGCTGCAGAAGAAAGGATAATGATACAGAAACTCGAGAGCAAGAAATGCAAATTGGCTAAAACTGTGCTCTTAGAGATAGCCTGGAATATGTATGTAACAAAGAAATATTATCTACAGTGAGTGAAGAGGATGTTGATCATGACCTGCAGCAGCCATAGGTGACTATATCAAACCAAACACAGAAATAACTTCTCTGTGTCACACCATTATAAGAATCACAACTTCCTCCTCTCTCGTGTTAATATTCACGTCACCAGGTACCCATGACCTCTCTCTAATTTCTTCACACCAGTAGAGTCTCACAACGAGAATAAATCAATATCACTATCATGATAAATCTACTTCACTGTTATAAAGAATTATTTCACCACCAAATAGAAAATGGTATATATGAGAACTGGCCGACACTGCCACCATCACTCATGCGTCAATACGTATTTGCATGATCTGTCATCGAGCTGACGTCATGCATTGTACCATGGTACGTACGCTGGTGATGGTGCATGTTTGGCTGATGGTGATTGTGTGGATGATATGGCATGCGTTGCTAATGGTGCTTATGTTGGTATTCGTGCTTATCTTGGTGATGGTACTTGTGATGGCCATGGTGCTTGCGTTGGTGATGGTATTTGTATTGGTGATGGTGCTTGTGGTGGTGGTGATGGTGATGGTTCTTGTGTTGGAGATGGTGCGGTGCTTGTGTTGGCGATAACTTGCTGATGCTGGTGAGTGTGTGGTGATACATACCTGACATACTTGAGAGATAGACAGATAGATATAAATCGATATCTGTGGCTAAGGTGAGGGAGTCTAACACTTGTAGCTCGCCATATCTACACTCATACAACGTCCTAGATATTTCCATGCTACCTGCATAACATACCACCTTAGTTAGTTCCATCCGTCCGCCACTCGTGTGATGTATAAGTATTAATCTACAGCTTTTATCGAAACACGTTCCTTATCTAATTCCATATATTGTTGTCTGTTGTTCTTGCCTTGCAACTTGCAGAGAACTGTCCACTGTTGACATCATCAAATTAGTTACATTACCTTAAGGTTATGATCAAGTCATCTTATACTCATCTCTCTCCCATGGTGGGCAAATGTAGGGCTTTAGATCTATGTTCTCTTAATTCTCGTGCCGTCTTTGTTGTCCTTCTCTGGACCTTCTTCATTAATCCTTTGTGACCTTTTAAGTGAAATGACTAAACTGAGAAGCGTATTCTAACTTTGGCTTGATCTAGGATGTGAACAGTTTGTAGAATATTTAGAATGGTTTGGGTGGGAAAGGTGGCTTGATCTAGGATGAGAACAGTTTATAGAATATTTAGAATGGTTTGGGTGGGAAAGGTGGCTTGATCTAGGATGAGAACAGTTTATAGAATATTTAGAATGGTTTGGGTGGGAAAGGTGGCTTGATCTAGGATGAGAACAGTTTATAGAATATTTAGAATGGTTTGGGTGGGAAAGGGTCTATTTCTATTGGACAGAATTGAGTGCCGAACATGTTGAGGTGGGATTGTACTGGGAGGATTCTGGTGTCACTATGATGGTGTTGAGTATTTGTAGTTGATACGTAGCCAGTGATTGTTCCGAGTGCACCATTTCCTGTGGTTTACACTTTTGTTGTATTTGCATTTGAGTCGATGGAAGACCAGATCGGTGAAGTCCAGTTCAAAGTGGAACAGATGTATTGTTTATAAAAGATGTTGAGGGATGTAGAGGATATAGATCGTTACCCATCGCCATATCAAATTTCTGAGCATAATAGTCTCTATCAAATTGATATATACAGCATTTTATACACAATTTTATAAATCAAATAAAAACAGAATTTGAAACAGGTAAATTGATACCATGCAAGACATCAACCAAGTATTCTAAGAGGTCATCAACTGGAACTTTTGTGAACAAGGATGAAACATCAAAACTTACCAATTTGAAATCAAAATCATACTGAATACGATTAAGCTTGTTAACTAAATCTAAATTATTCATAATATTAGAATTTGATGTGCA
Organism: Panulirus ornatus; assembly: GCF_036320965.1. Taxonomy (NCBI): domain Eukaryota; kingdom Metazoa; phylum Arthropoda; class Malacostraca; order Decapoda; family Palinuridae; genus Panulirus; species Panulirus ornatus. The sequence continues at coordinate 29,166,200 of NC_092242.1, read as the reverse complement.
CTATATTTGTGTTCATATCCCTCCACATATGACAGTAAGTTAGATAAAATTACTAATTACTGGGTAATGTGAACCTGACGGGACATGAACGGTCTAGAGCCCGTTGCTTATGGACGTGTAACGAAGGGTATTCGATTACTGATAATCGAATAGTCATTTCCATATCAGGGGCAGCATAACCGAGTGGTTAACATATGGTGTGGGGCTCGAATCCTTGCTGTTTGGGGACATTATGCGCTCTGTGAAAAGTGCGCGCCCATATGCACTGTATTTGTATATATGAATAAAACGATGTGGTATACTGGGGTCGACGTGCTGTCAATGGATTGAACCAGAACATGTGAAGCGTCTGGGATAAACCATAGAAAGTTTTGTGGGGCCTGGGTGTGGAAAGGGAGCTGTGGTTTAGGTGACATGACAGCTAGAGACTGAGTGTGAACGAATGTGGCCTTTCTTGTCGTTTCCTTGCGCTACCTTGCGCACGTGCAGGGGGAAGGGGGTGTCATTTCATGTGTGGCGAGGAAGTGAGGGGAATGAATGAGGGCAGCAAGTATAAATTATGTACATGTGTATATATGCATATGTCTGTGTATGTATATATACGTATTAGTTGAAATGTATAAGTACGTATATGTGCTCCAATTCACTCTATTCCTTGCCCTCCTTTCACCCTCCTGCATGTTCAGGCCCCGATCACACAAAATCTTTTTCACTCCATCTTTCCACCTCCAATTTGGTCTCCCTCTTCTCCTCGTTCCCTCCACCTCCGACACATATATCCTCTT
>NC_092242.1:29152281-29165315 GCF_036320965.1 Panulirus ornatus | reverse complement strand
CGTGGGCTATGGATAGAGTTATGCGCAGGAGGGTGGGTGTGCTGGAAATGAGATGTTTGAGGACAATGTGTGGTGTGAGGTGGTTTGATCGAGTAAGTAATGTAAGGGTAAGAGAGATGTGTGGAAATAAAAAGAGCGTGGTTGAGAGAGCAGAAGAGGGTGTTTTGAAATGGTTTGGGCACGTGGAGAGAATGAGTGAGGAAAGATTGACCAAGAGGATATATGTGTCGGAGGTGGAGGGAACGAGGAGAAGTGGGAGACTAAATTGGAGGTGGAAAGATGGAGTGAAAAAGATTTTGAGTAATCGGGGCCTGAACATGCAGGAGGGTGAAAGGCGGGCAAGGAATAGAGTGAATTGGATCGATGTGGTATACAGGGGTTGATTAAATTGGATTAAATCAGGGCATGTGAAGCGTCTGGGGTAAACCATGGAAAGTTGTGTGGGGCCTGGATGTGGAAAGGGAGCTGTGGTTTCGGGCATTATTGCGTGACAGCTGGAGACTGAGTGTGAACGAATGGGGCCTTTGTTGTCTTTTCCTAGTGCTACCTCGCACACATGAGGGGGGAGGGGGATGGTATTCCATGTGTGGCGAGGTGGCGATGGGAATGAATAGGGGCAGGCAGTGTGAATTGTGTGCATGGGTATATATGTATGCTGTCTGTGTGTGTATATATATGTGTACATTGAGATGTATAGGTATGTATATTTGGCTGTGTGGGCGTGTGTTTGTACATTGTGTATGGGGGTTTGTTGTGCCATTTCTTTCGTCTGTTTCCTTGCGCTACCTCGCAAACGCGGGAGACAGTGACCAAGCAAAATAAAGTAATAAATAAATAAATATATATATATATATATATATATATATATATATATATATATATATATATATATATATATATATATATATATATATATATATATATATATATATATATATATATATATATATAGGTAGATAGATACATAAATATTTAGATGAATCGTTATATATCACAGCACTCCGATATTCTGCAAAAATCGAGATAAAGTATGTGGCGATGCCTGTACGGGTTAGTGGAAAGATGAGACGAGGTGCTTGTGTGGACAGCTGTTGATGGCAGCAGTCTGAGGCCAGGCGTTCCAGCGAAGTGTGGTAACGAAGGCTTCCTGTGACAGCCTCAGTACAACTGTCGGAGCAAGTTCACTTGATTTAAAGTACGATCTTTATGATGACTCGACAAAGATATAAGGTATAAAAACTTTATTACACTCAAGAGGATACTTAATTTCTTCCCTATGCGGTCACATAGCTAACGGTGAGTAAAAATTATATATCCTCAATATTACGTATATCTTATTGTATAAAGGTACTAAATGAACACTTGCGTAAACCGAGCAATCGACATTGGTGTACAAGTCTCGAGATGTCAACATTTTCTTGGCAACAGAGGAAGGTAGGCTTCCCTGCCGACGTTGTCTTGGCAACAGAGGAAGGTAGGCTCCCCTTGCGACGTTATCTTGGCAACAGAGAAAGGTAGGCTCCCCTTGCGACGTTATCCTGGCAACAGAAGAGGGTCGGTTACCCTTCCGACGTTATCCTGGCAACAGAGGAAGGTAGGCTCCCCTTGCGACGTTATCCTGGCAACAGAGAAAGGTAGGCTCCCCTTGCGACGTTATCCTGGCAACAGAGAAAGGTTGGCTCCCCTTGCGACGTTATCCTGGCAACAGAAGAGGGTCGGTTACCCTCCCGACGTTATCCTGGCAAAAGAGGAAGGTAGGCTCCCCTGTCGACGTTATCCGGGGTACAGCGGAAGGTAGGTCTCCCTGACGACATTATCCTAGTAACAGCATCATTCTTGGCTCTGCCACCTTCCACAGCAACATTTCCAACTGTATCACCTCCCTCAGCAACAGCCTCTCCTGTACCACGTTCAACAGCATCAGTTTCTTCTGTGCCACCTCCCCGAACAACATTCTCGTCTCTACCACCTCCCATAGAAACATTTTCCCTCGATCATTTCTCACAGCAATGTAGTCATCTCTACTGTCTCATTTGTGTTACCTCTAACATCAACAGTTTCAGCTGTGTTACCTTTCAAAGGAGTTCTCTCTCATATTCTGTCTCCCACAGCAATATTCTTCCCTGTACTAACTTGAACAGCAACAATCTCATCTATACTGCCTCCTGCAATGGCATTCTCACTTGTGCTTTCGCCCACACCAACATCCTCGCCTTTACCATCTCCCACAGCAACACTCAGCTCACGCCAACATTACCTCCCACAGCAACATTTTCTCCTGCACCACCTCCCACAGCAACATTCACGCCCACGCCATCTCCCGCAGCAACATTCTGCCCTGCACCACCTCCCACAGCAACATTCACGCCTATACCATCTCCCACAGCAACATTCTCTCCTACACCACCTCCCACAGCAACATTCACCATGATGGCACTAATGGATACATGTGCCGCTGGGTCCGGAATATTACACTTGTCATTTATTATCTATTGTACCATTGTCGGCCCCTCAGCCTTACGGTAATTATACAAGAATAATGTGTTGCACGTGTGAACCGTCCTCACTTTGGACCTCCCCTGCCCTACCTCCACCCGTCCTCACACTGGTGTTGCCCTACCCTGCTTCATTCCGTCCTCATGCCATGGCTCTCCTGATCCACCTTCACCTGTCCTTCATGTCGGGGTTCCTATTACGCAGCCTCAATTCATCCCCATGCCCTGGTACCCAGGCCACACCTTCACCTATCCTCACGGCTGGGCTGCCCTGCCTCGCCTCCATCCGTCCTCATCCCCGGGCTTCTCTGCCCTTACTCAACCGGTCATCACACCAGGGTTCCTCTGCCCAGGCTCCATCATCTCCTCTCAGTCTTTGTAAATCAGTCCTTGCGCCCATAGTCTGTGTACTGTATCCAGTGTGACGTCAACCCTAGCCTTATGCCCTCCTGCGTATCAGATAACCTGACACATCTCTCCGTCTCCCAAGAGACTGATATCACCTGTCCACATGGCCCACGGCACGTCCGGCTCACAGCATATGTACTGATTTGTCTTCTTCACTCACAGTCACTTGAAGTGTACATTTAGCACCGCAGATGATACTGGAAACCTACTGTAGCGCACGGCAGCTGGTGCACGTTCTGGAAGTGCCTGCCAGTTGGTGCACGGTGCGGTAGATGCATGGTAGTTAGTACACGGTGATGAGGGATATCTGGAAACTGGTGCATGGTATTGAAGATGAATAGCAGCTGGTTGATGGTGTTGGAGATGAAGTGGCAGTTAAAATATAGTGATGGAAATGCCTAGTAGCTGACACGGTGATGGGGGATGTCTGACTGCTGCTGCTGCACAGTATCTGGAAATGACTGGCAGCTGGTATCCAGGAGGGATAGGCAGGAGACGAGAGGTTGCCAGGTGGGTTGTCACAAGCAGGTATTGGTGAAGTGCGTCTCCTGTGGGTCATCAGCCACACCAACTGACTCATATCAGGCTACGAAGGACAGCTGGCATGCAGACAGTGACTGTGTGTGTGTGTGTGTGTGTGTGTGTGTGTGTGTGTGTGTGTGTGTAAGTACATGTTCGGCCTGCCTCTGTGGTTTCCAGTGATTTACATGTATGTATGTACGTACATGTTCCTGGCAATGCATACATTCCTGGTGGACGTGATGCGTCCTGTGAGTACGTCTGTCTGTCTGTTTTTATATGCGGACGTGTAAGTGTTTGTGTAGTGGGCATTCGATTTTTTTTCTTTATGTGTTCGTGAGCTTTCCTTGAGAATGTGTATACGTATGAATATGTAACTGAGATTATCTACGAGTCTGTGTGGGAAATGACTGTTGTCTTAAAGTCATATATCACACTTATGAAGGTTTGACGCTTCTAGTGTTGTCTTAAAGTCACATATCACACTTATGAAGGTTTGACGCTTCTAGTGTTGTCTTAAAGTCATATATCACACTTATGAAGGTTTGACGTTTCTAGTGTTGTCTTAAAGTCACATATCACACTTATGAAGGTTTGACGTTTCTAGTGTTGTCTTAAAGTCACATATCACACTTATGAAGGTTTGACGTTTCTAGTGTTGTCTTAAAGTCACATATCACACTTATGAAGGTTTGACCTTTCTAGTGTTGTCTTAAAGTCACATATCACACTTATGAAGGGTTGACGTTTCTAGTGTTGTCTTAAAGTCACATATCACACTTATGAAGGTTTGACGTTTCTAGTGTTGTCTTAAAGTCACATATCACACTTATGAAGGTTTGACGTTTCTAGTGTTGTCTTAAAGTCACATATCACACTTATGAAAGTTTGACGTTTCTAGTGTTGTCTTAAAGTCACATATCACACTTATGAAGGTTTGACGTTTCTAGTGTTGTCTTAAAGTCACATATCACACTTATGAAGGTTTGACGTTTCTAGTGTTGTCTTAAAGTCACATATCACACTTATGAAAGTTTGACGTTTCTAGTGTTGTCTTAAAGTCACATATCACACTTATGAAGGTTTGACGTTTCTAGTGTTGTCTTAAAGTCACATATCACACTTATGAAGGTTTGACGTTTCTAGTGTTGTCTTAAAGTCACATATCACACTTATGAAGGTTTGACCTTTCTAGTGTTGTCTTAAAGTCACATATCACACTTATGAAAGTTTGACGTTTCTAGTGTTGTCTTAAAGTCACATATCACACTTATGAATGTTTGACGTTTCTAGTGTTGTCTTAAAGTCACATATCACACTTATGAAGGTTTGACGTTTCTAGTGTTGTCTTAAAGTCACATATCACACTTATGAAGGTTTGACGTTTCTAGTGTTGTCTTAAAGTCACATATCACACTTATGAAGGTTTGACGTTTCTAGTGTTGTCTTAAAGTCACATATCACACTTATGAATGTTTGACGTTTCTAGTGTTGTCTTAAAGTCACATATCACACTTATGAAGGGTTGACGTTTCTAGTGTTGTCTTAAAGTCATATATCACACTTATGAAGGTTTGACGTTTCTAGTGTTGTCTTAAAGTCATATATCACACTTATGAAAGTTTGACGCTTCTAGTGTTGTCTTAAAGTCATATATCACACTTATGAAGGTTTGACGTTTCTAGTGTTGTCTTAAAGTCATATATCACACTTATGAAAGTTTGACGCTTCTAGTGTTGTCTTAAAGTCATATATCACACTTATGAAGGTTTGACGTTTCTAGTGTTTCTGGTCACCTGGTTCGCAACGCGGCTCCTTCACTGGTGTTGCCGAAGAAATGTTTTTACATAAGATTCCTGATGCTCAGTCCCATGTTAGCTCACAAGGTGCTTGATCTCCTGGACATCCAGCTATCTCACCATGGAGGTCTACTGATGGTGTTAAAAGGAAATCATATTTTCTGTTACCTATACTCCCATTTGTGAGTTCTCCCATACCCCCCCCCTACTCACACACACATACATACACACACACACACACACAAAGCCACCCGACTCTCTACAGTCTCATACTATTCTCATGGCTCCGACGGAACTTCTCCAGTGTCATGGATTTCTTGGGTAAGGCGCCCAAGTTACGGGTAAGTATACGCGAGTGTCGATAGATCTTACCTCATACATTAATTTTTGAAGAAGAAAAAAATCCATTTACTTTAGTGTTATTTAGATGCTGAGCAAGACATATGTCACTCCCCTCACGACCCTCGTCATCTGTGATCTTCAGGATATTTCAAGTATAACATCAGTTCCAAATTCCTTTCACTGGCTGTTTCTTGTGGATAAAATGTTCAAGTCATTTTGTCTGACCGGTGTCGTGCTGTGCCTGAGCAGCGTCGTAACTCCTGGCATTCTCGAATGCTCTCGCTTTATCAACAGGTATACATCATTGTTGACAGCCATATTAAGGGTAAGATTTATATCCATCTGGCGAGTTATTTACGTCAGGGATGACAGTGGCTCCATCACCGAGCCTGTGGCTACCACATTTGTCATTATCGTCCAGATTGAAAAGACGCTCCTGACGTGTGTTCTCTGCTTTCCTCTACATCAATAGGTTTATGCTATGTAGGAAACGCTACAATTGTACCAGCGAAAACTTTCAACTGTTTTGATGGTGATATTCTACAAGGGGCAGCATGGAAGGCTCTCATGCAAGAATGTGATATTTGTTGTGCATCATGTGTGTCTGAAGCTATGTTCTTTCTTCCAGACGACATTCCTGCCAGCGAGTACGTCGCCAGGCTGTTTACCAGTGATATTCTCCAGTAGCCTATAGACCACGTTGGTTTACGACACAGGTCTGCAGGTTAAGAAGACTCAGCAATTATCTTTCTAAAGTATGGCACTATATTTGCACTTTTCACTCTGTTAGTACATAGAGCTCCTCAAGCGAGACCTAAGCAGTCTGTCAAGGGTGTCTGTACATTACTTTAGTACAAACGGTAACATGTCATGTGGATCATGAGCCATGTAAGGATCTCGCTTCTTCCCCTCCTTGATGTCATACTATAATTCTGAAAAAAAATTTGCTTGGTCCAAAAAAACTTAAAATTATTGTCTGAATTATCTTTTTTTTCCTGAGTAATCTTAGTGTAGATCATTTATTTTATGCTGTATAAGATTTTGAGGCCAAATGTTGCCTTGGCACCAATAAGTTCTGTAATTAGGCCCAGAAATAATCATGTGTTCTGTATGTTCAACAGTTATTTTCTGTTCATAATCATTCGCAATCTTTAGGTCTTCGAAAACTTTGTACAATGTTATAAGTTATCATTCTAGATGAAGAGTTGGTTCGTTGTGTTATAGTCCAATACTGAACCATCAGGTTTATCGCCTAAAAAAATATATTCCCTTAAAAATCTCAGTAGAGGTCATACTGTTAACGGTGAACAAGATTCTGGGGTTCAGATGTTATTTTGGGATTCACAGATATTGTGATTAAGCTTTGCCAAAATTTCATTTAACGTTTGACAAAGCTAAAAGGTAAGGGGGAAGAACGATTTGGAATGTCTTTAAAAGTAAAGTCAAGGGTTAGTGTAATGGTGAGAGTTAAGGGGTATCACTACCATTGAAGGAGATGTGGCAATGTGTGAAACAGTACAAGGAAGTGATCATCAGACCAATATGGGCCCTTCCCTTGTGTAGCAGTTACCACTCCTGAACATGACACATTCACGGGTCGCTCAGGGTTGAGCGCATGAGTTTTAATCCTGGTTGCGGCAGTCGGTCCACACGCAACTCTAGGGTTGGTTGATGAAATGAGTACCTGGCACAGGTTTACCAAATGGCGTCCTAGCTTCGTCTCTTCGATAGTATATCAAATGACTTATATTTCTTTCTTGTGTCTCCCCTGATGATGTGATTATTACACGAAAGTGCACTTGGGAACTTATCGTGTTTCATTTTCCCCGTGGACTTATAGGAATATCTCGATCACGCGCAAAATTATGATCCTTTCCAATATATATATATATATATATATATATATATATATATATATATATATATATATATATATATATATATATATATATATATATTCTTTCACACTGGGACTGGAGTCTTCGCCTCTATATTTACCTCTAGGATAAGCTTATCATCGCTCGTAGTTATTAAGCCATCAAGTTGAAGGTTTATCACAGAATATTATCCAAATATTTATTAATGCAATCCATTTTTTACCCTTCCTTTTATCCATTTAAGTGACGGCATCCATCTTTTCAGTGCTTGAATTTTAAAATTTCGATATCTTTTTCCTGTGATTCTGAAAACGTCATATGAATAGCCTTATATATATATATATATATATATATATATATATATATATATGTATATATATATATATATATATATATATATATATATATGTATATATATATATATATATATATATATATATATATATATATATATATATATATATATATATATATATATATATATATATATATATATATATATATATATATATATATATATATATATGAATGTATATATATATATATATATATATATATATATATATATATATATATATATATATATATATATATATATATATATATATATATATATATATATAAATATATATATATATATATATATATGAATGTAGGTTTGCGGCAGGGGTGTGTGATGTCTCCATGGTTGTTTAATTTGTTTATGGATGGGGTTGTTAGGGAGGTGAATGCAAGAGTTTTGGAAAGAGGGGCAAGTATGAAGTCTGTTGGGGATGAGAGAGCTTGGGAAGTGAGTCAGTTGTTGTTCGCTGATGATACAGCGCTGGTGGCTGATTCATGTGAGAAACTGCAGAAGCTGGTGACTAAGTTTGGTAAAGTGTGTGAAAGAAGAAAGTTAAGAGTAAATGTGAATAAGAGCAAGGTTATTAGGTACAGTAGGGTTGAGGGTCAATTCAATTGGGAGGTGAGTTTGAATGGAGAAAAACTGGAGGAAGTGAAGTGTTTTAGATATCTGGGAGTGGATCTGGCAGCGGATGGAACCATGGAAGCGGAAGTGGATCATAGGGTGGGGGAGGGGGCGAAAATTCTGGGGGCCTTGAAGAATGTGTGGAAGTCGAGAACATTATCTCGGAAAGCAAAATGGGTATGTTTGAAGGAATAGTGGTTCCAACAATGTTGTATGGTTGCGAGGCGTGGACTATGGATAGAGTTGTGCGCAGGAGGATGGATGTGCTGGAAATGAGATGTTTGAGGACAATGTGTGGTGTGAGGTGGTTTGATCGAGTAAGTAACGTAAGGGTAAGAGAGATGTGTGGAAATAAAAAGAGCGTGGTTGAGAGAGCAGAAGAGGGTGTTTTGAAATGTTTGGTCACATGGAGAGGATGAGTGAGGAAAGATTGACCAAGAGGATATATGTGTCGGAGGTGGAGGGAACGAGGAGAAGAGGGAGACCAAATTGGAGGTGGAAAGATGGAGTGAAAAAGATTTTGTGTGATCGGGGCCTGAACATGCAGGAGGGTGAAAGGCGTGCAAGGAATAGAGTGAATTGGAGCGATGTGGTAAACCGGGGTTGACGTGCTGTCAGTGGATTGAATCAAGGCATGTGTATGGGGGTGGGTTGGGCCATTTCTTTCGTCTGTTTCCTTGCGCTACCTCGCAAACGCGGGAGACAGCGACAAAAAAAAAAGAAAAAAAATATTCATATATATATATGTATATATATATATATATATATATATATATATATATATATGTATATATATATATATATATATATATATATATATATATATATATATATATATATGTATATATATATATATATATATATATATATATATATATATATATATATATATATATATATATATATATATATATATATATATATATATATATATATATATATATATATATATGTGTATATATATATATATATATATATATATATATATATATATATATATATATATATATATATATATATATATATATATATATATATATATATATATATATATATATATATATATATATATATATACATATATATATATACGTATATATATATATATATATATATATATATATATATATAAATATATATATATATATATATATATATATATATATATATATATATATATATATTTTTTTTTTTTTTTTTTTTTTTTTTTTTCCCCTGTCTCCCGCGTTAGCGAGGTAACGCAAGGAAACAGACGAAAGAATGGCCCAACCAGCCCACATACACATATATATACATACATGTCCACAGACGCACAATATACATAACTATACATCTCAATGTACACATATATATACACACACAGACATATACATATATACACATGTACATAATTCATACTGTCTGCCCTTATTTGATCCCATCGCCACCTCGCCACACATGGAATAACAACTCCCTCCCCCCTCATGTGTGCGAGATAGCGCTAGGAAAAACACCAAAGGCCCAATTCGTTCACAGTCTCTAGCTGTCATGTAATAATGCACCGAAACCACAGCTCCCTTTCCACATCCAGGCCCCACACACTTTGCATGGTTTACCCCAGACGCTTCACATGCCCTGGTTCAATCCATTGACTGCAGTTCGACCCCGGTATACCACATCGTTCCAATTCACTCTATTCCTTGCACGCCTTTCACCCTCCTGCATGTTCAGGCCCCGATCACTCAAAATCTTTTTCACTCCATCTTTCCACCTCCAATTTGGTCTCCCACTTCTCCTCATTCCCTCCACCTCTGACACATATATCCTCTTGATCAATCTTTCCCCACTCATTCTCTCCATGTGACCAAACCATTTCAAAACACCCTCTTCTGCTCTCTCAACCACACTTTTTATTTCCACACATCTCTCTCACCCTTACATTACTTACTCGATCAAACCACCTCACACCACATATTGTCCTCAAACATCTCATTTCCAGCATATCCACCCTCCTGCGCACAACTCTATCCATAGCCCACGCCTCGCAACCATACAACATTGTTGGAACCACTATTCCTTCAAACATACCCATTTTTGCTTTCCGAGATAATGTTCTCGACTTCCAAACATTCTTCAAGGCTCCCAGAATTTTCGCCCCCTCCCCCACCCTATGATTCACTTCCGCTTCCATGGTTCCATCCGCTGCCAGATCCACTCCCAGATATCTAAAACACTTCACTTCCTCCAGCTTTTCTCCATTCAAACTTACCTCCCAGTTGACTTGACCCTCAACCCTACTGTACCTAATAACCTTGCTCTTATTCACATTCACTCTTAACTTTCTTCTTTCACACACTTTACCAAACTCAGTCACCAGCTTCTGCAGTTTCTTACATGAATCAGCCACCAGCGCTGTATCATCAGCGAACAACAACTGACTCACTTCCCAAGCTCTCTCATTCACAACAGACTGCATACTTGTCCCTCTTTCCAAAACTCTTGCATTCACCTCCCTAACGACCCCTCCATAAACAAATTAAACAACCATGGAGACATCACACACCCCTGCCGCAAACCTACATTCACTGAGAACCAATCACTTTCCTCTCTTCCTACACGTACACATGCTTTACATCCTCGATAAAAACTTTTCACTGCTTCTAACAACCTGCCTCCCACACCATATATTCTTAATACCTTCCACAGAGCATCTCTATCAACTCTATCATATGCCTTCTCCAGATCCATAAATGCTACATACAAATCTATTTGTTTTTCTAAGTATTTCTCGCATACATTTTTCAAAGCAAACACCTGATCCACACATCCTCTACCACTTCTGAAACCACACTGCTCTTCCCCAATCTGATGCTCTGTACATGCCTTCACCCTCTCAATCAATACCCTCCCATATAATTTACCAGGAATACTCAACAAACTTATACCTCTGTAATTTGAGCACTCACTCTTATCCCCTTTGCCTTTGTACAATGGTACTATGCAAGCATTCCGCCAATCCTCAGGCACCTCACCATGAATCATATATACATTAAATAACTTTACCAACCAGTCAACAACACAGTCACCACCTTTTTTAATAAATTCCACTGCAATACCATCCACACCTGCTGCTTTGCCGGTTTTCATCTTCCGTAAAGCTTTTACTACCTCTTCTCTATTTACCAAGTCATTTTCCCTAACCCTCTCACTTTGCACACCACCTCGACCAAGACACCCCACATCTGCCGCTCTATCCTCAAACACATTCAACAAACCTTCAAAATACTCACTCCATCTCCTTCTCACATCACCACTACTTGTTATCACCTCCCCATTTGCCCCCTTCACTGAAGTTCCCATTTGCTCCCTTGTCTTACGCACTTTTTTTACCTCCTTCCAGAACATCATTTTATTCTCCCTGAAATTTAATGATACTCTCTCACCCCAAGTCTTATTTGCCCTCTTTTTCACCTCTTGCACCTTTCTCTTGACCTCCTGCCTCTTTCTTTTATACCTCTCCCACTCATTTGCATTTTTTCCCTGCAAAAATCGTTCAAATGCCTCTCTCTTCTCTTTCACTAATAATCTTACTTCTTCATCCCACCACTCACTACCTTTTCTAATCTGCCCACCTCCCACTCTTCTCATGCCACAAACATCTTTTGCGCAAGCCATCACTGCTTCCCTAAATACATCCCATTCCTCCCCCACTCCCCTTACCTCCTTTGTTCTCACCTTTTTCCATTCTGTACTCAGTCTCTCCAGGTACTTCCTCACACAAGTCTCCTTCTCAAGCTCACTTACTCTCACCACTCTCTTCACCCCAACATTCTCTCTTCTTTTCTGAAAACCCCCACAAATCTTCACCTTCGCTTCCACAAGATAATGATCAGACATCCCTCCAGTTGCACCTCTCAGCACATTAACATCCAAAAGTCTCTCTTTCGTGCGTCTATCAATTAATACGTAATCCAGTAACGCTCTCTGGCCATCTCTCCTACTTGCATAGGTATGCTTATGTATATCTTGCTTTTTAAAGCAGGTATTCCCAATCATCAGTCCTTTTTCAGCACATAAATCTACAAGCTCTTCACCATTTCCATTTACAACACTGAAAACTCCATGTATACCAATTATTCCCTCAACTGCCACATTACTCACCTTTGCATTCAAATCACCCATTACTATAACCCGGTCTTGTGCATCAAAACCACTAACACACTCATTCAGCTGCTCCCAAAACACTTGCCTCTCATGATCTTTCTTCTCATGCCCAGATCCATATGCACCAATAATCACCCATCTCTCTCCATCAACTTTCAGTTTTACCCATATCAATCTAGAATTTACTTTCTTACACTCTATCACATACTCCCACAACTCCTGATTCAGGAGTAGTGCTACTCCTTCCCTTGCTCTTGTCCTCTCACTAACCCCTGACTTTACTCCAAAGACATTCCCAAACCACTCTCCAGCTTTACCCTTTAGCTTCGTTTCACTCAGAGCCAAAACATCCAGGTTCCTTTCCTCAAACATACTACCTATCTCTCCTTTTTTCTCATCTTGGTTACATCCACACACATTTAGACACCCCAATCTGAGCCTTCGAGGAGGATGAGCACTCTTCGCGTGACTCCTTCTTCTATTT
>NC_092242.1:29074781-29147281 GCF_036320965.1 Panulirus ornatus | reverse complement strand
ACCCTGTCTTGTGCATCAAAACCACTAACACACTCATTCAGCTGCTCCCAAAACACTTGCCTCTCATGATCTTTCTTCTCATGCCCAGGTGCATATGCACCTTACCAACCAGTCAACAATAAAGTCACCCCCTTTTTTAATAAATTCCACTGCAATACCATCCAAACCTGCTGCCTTGCCGGCTTTCATCTTCCGGAAAGCTTTTACTACCTCTTCTCTGTCTATCAAATCATTTTCCCTAACCCTCTCACTTTGCACACCACCTCGACCAAAACACACTCCATCTTTCCACCTCCAATGTGGTCTCCCACTTCTCCTGGTTCCCTCCACCTCTGACACATATATCCTCTTGGTCAATCTGTCCTCACTCATTCTCTCCATTTGACCAAACCATTTCAAAACACCCTTCTCTGCTCTCTCAACCAAACTCTTTTTATTTGAACACATCTCTCTTACCCTTACATTATTTACTCGATCAAACCACCTCACACCACATTATATATATATATATATATATATATATATATATATATATATATATATATATATATATATATATATATATATATATATATTTTGTTTAACTTTCTAAAATGGGAAACAGAAGAAGGAGTCACGCGGGGAGTGCTCATCCTCCTCGAAGGCTCAGACTGGGGTGTCTAAATGTGTGTGGATGTAACCAAGATGTGAAAAAAGGAGCGATAGGTAGTATGTTTGAGGAAAGGAACCTGGATGTTTTGGCTCTGAGTGAAACGAAGCTCAAGGGTAAAGGGGAAGAGTGGTTTGGGAATGTCTTGGGAGTAAAGTCAGGGGTTAGTGAGAGGACAAGAGCAAGGGAAGGAGTAGCAGTACTCCTGAAACAGGAGTTGTGGGAGTATGTGATAGAAGGTAAGAAAGTAAATTCTCGATTGATATGGGTAAAACTGAAAGTTGATGGAGAGAGATGGGTGATTATTGGTGCATATGCACCTGGGCATGAGAAGAAAGATCATGAGAGGCAAGTGTTTTGGGAGCAGCTGAATGAGTGTGTTAGTGGTTTTGATGCACGAGACCGGGTTATAGTGATGGGTGATTTGAATGCAAAGGTGATTAATGTGGCAGTTGAGGGAATAATTGGTATACATGGGGTGTTCAGTGTTGTAAATGGAAATGGTGAAGAGCTTGTAGATTTATGTGCTGAAAAAGGACTGGTAATTGGGAATACCTGGTTTAAAAAGCGAGATATACATAAGTATACGTATGTAAGTAGGAAAGATGGCCAGAGATCGTTATTGGATTACGTGTTAATTGACAGGCGCGCGAAAGAGAGACTTTTGGATGTTAATGTGTTGAGAGGTGCAACTGGAGGGATGTCTGATCATTATCTTGTGGAGGCTAAGGTGAAGTTTGTATGGGTTTTCAGAAAAGAAGAGTGAATGTTGGGGTGAAGAGGGTGGTGAGAGTAAGTGAGCTTGGGAAGGAGACTTGTGTGAGGAAGTATCAGGAGAGACTGAGTACAGAATGGAAAAAGGTGAGAACAATGGAAGTAAGGGGAGTGGGGGAGGAATGTTATGTATTTAGGGAATCAGTGATGGATTGCGAAAAAGATGCTTGTGGCATGAGAAGAGTGGGAGGTGGGTTGATTAGAAAGGGTAGTGAGTGGTGGGATGAAGAAGTAAGATTATTAGTGAAAGAGAAGAGAGAGGCATTTGGACGATTTTTGCAGGGAAAAAATGCAATTGAGTGGGAGATGTATAAAGGAAAGGGACAGGAGGTCAAGAGAAAGGTGCAAGAGGTGAAAAAGAGGGCTAATGAGAGTTGGGGTGAGAGGGTATCATTATATTTTAGGGAGAATAAAAAGATGTTCTTGAAGGAGGTACATAAAGTGCGTAAGACAAGGGAGCAAATGGGAACTTCAGTGAAGGGCGCAAATGGTAAGGTGATAACAAGTAGTGGTGATGTGAGAAGGAGATGGAGTGAGTATTTTGAAGGTTTGTTGAATGTGTTTGATGATAGAGTGGCAGATATAGGGTGTTTTGGTCAAGGTGGTGTGCAAAGTGAGAGGGTAAGGGAAAATGATTTGGTAAACAGAGAAGAGGTAGTAAAAGCTTTGCGGGAGATGAAAGCCGGCAAGGCAGCAGGTTTGGATGGTATTGCAGTGGAATTTATTAAAAAAGGGGGTGACTGTATTATTGACTGGTTGGTAAGGTTATTTAATGTATGTATGATTCATGGTGAGGTGCCTAAGGATTGGC
This sequence comes from Panulirus ornatus, assembly GCF_036320965.1. Taxonomy (NCBI): domain Eukaryota; kingdom Metazoa; phylum Arthropoda; class Malacostraca; order Decapoda; family Palinuridae; genus Panulirus; species Panulirus ornatus. Next base: position 29,145,047 of record NC_092242.1, on the reverse strand, counting down.
GGAATGCTTGCATAGTGCCATTGTACAAAGGCAAAGGGGATAAGAGTGAGTGCTCAAATTACAGAGGTATAAGTTTGTTGAGTATTCCTGGTAAATTATATGGGAGGGTATTGATTGAGAGGGTGAAGGCATGTACAGAGCATCAGATTGGGGAAGAGCAGTGTGGTTTCAGAAGTGGTAGAGGATGTGTGGATCAGGTGTTTGGTTTGAAGAATGTATGTGAGAAATACTTAGAAAAGCAAATGGATTTGTATGTAGCATTTATGGATCTGGAGAAGGCATATGATACAGCTGATAGAGATGCTCTGTGGAAGGTTTTAAAGAATATATGGTATGGGAGGCAAGTTGTTAGAAGCAGTGAAAAGTTTTTATCGAGGATGTAAGGCATTTGTACGTGTAGGAAGAGAGGAAAGTGATTGGTTCTCAGTGAATGTAGGGTTGCGGCAGGGGTGTGTGATGTCTCCATGGTTGTTTAATTTGTTTATGGATGGTGTTGTTAGGGAAGTGAATGCAAGAGTTTTGGAAAGAGGGGCAAGTATGAAGTTTGTTGTGGATGAGAGAGCTTGGGAAGTGAGTCAGTTGTTTTTCGCTGATGATACAGCGCTGGTGGCTGATTCATGTAAGAAACTGCAGAAGCTGGTGACTGAGTTTGTAAAGTGTGTGAAAGAAGAAAGTTAAGAGTGAATGTGAATAAGAGCAAGGTTATTAGGTACAATAGGGTTGAGGGTCATTGAGTCAATTGGGAGGTAAGTTTGAATGGAGAAAAACTGGAGGAAGTAAAGTATTTTAGATATCTGGGAGTGGATCTGGCAGAGGATGGAACCATGGAAGCGGAAGTGGATCATAGGGTGGGGGAAGGGGGCGAAAATCCTTGGAGCCTTGAAGAATGTGTGAAAGTCGAGAACATTATCTCGGAAAGCAAAAATGGGTATGTTTGAAGGAATAGTGGTTCCAACAATGTTGTATGGTTGCGAGGCGTGGGCTATGGATAGAGTTGTGCGCAGGAGGATGGATGTGCTGGAAATGAGATGTTTGAGGACAATGTGTGGTGTGAGGTGGTTTGATCGTGTAAGTAACGTAAGGGTAAGAGAGATGTGTGGAAATAAAAAGAGCGTGGTTGAGAGAGCAGAAGAGGGTGTTTTGAAATGGTTTGGGCACATAGAGAGAATGAGTGAGGAAAGATTGACCAAGAGGATATATGTGTCGGAGGTGGAGGGAACAAGGAGAAGTGGGAGACCAAATTGGAGGTGGAAAGATGGAGTGAAAAAGATTTTGTGTGATCGGGGCCTGAACATGCAGGAGGATGAAAGGTGTGCAAGGAGTAGAGTGAATTGGATCGATGTGGCATACCGAGGTTGACGTGCTGTCAGTGGATTGAATCAGGGCATGTGAAGCGTCTGGGGTAAACCATGGGAAGCTGTGTAGGTATGTATATTTGCGTGTGTAGACGTATGTATATACATGTGTATGGGGGTGGGTTTGGCCATTTCTTTCGTCTGTTTCCTTACGCTACCTCGGAAACGCCGGAGACAGCGACAAAAAAAAAAAAATATATATATATATATATATATATATATATATATATATATATATATATATATATATTTTTTTTTTTTTCTTTTATATGCTTTGTCGCTGTCTCCCGTGTTTGCGAGGTAGCTCAAGGAAACAGACGAAAGAAATGGCCCAACCCACCCCCATAACATGTATATACATAAACGTGCACACACGCAAATATACATACCTATACATCTCAATGTACATATATATATACACAAACAGATATATATATATATATATACACATGTACATAATTCATACTGTCGGCCTTTATTTATTCCCATCGCCACCTCGCCACACATGGAATAACATCCCACTCCCACCTCATGTGTTCGAGGTAGCGCTAGGAAAAGACAACAAAGGCCCCATTCGTTCACACTCAGTCTCTAGCTGTCATGTAATAATGCCCGAAACCACAGCTCCCTTTCCACATCCAGGCCCCACAGAACTTTCCGTGGTTTACCCTAGACGCTTCACATGCCCTGATTCAATCCATTGACAGCACGTCGACCCCGGTATACCACATCGATCCAATTCACTCTATTCCTTGCCCGCCTTTCACCCTCGTGCATGTTTAGGCACCGATCACTCAAAATCTTTATATATATATATATATATATATATATATATATATATATATATATATATATATATATATATATATATATATACATATATATATATATGGAGAAAAACTGGAGGATGTAAAGTGTTTTAGATATCTGAGAGTGGACCTGGCAGCGGATGGAACCATGGAAGCGGAAGTGAATCATAGGGTGGGGGAGGGGGCGAAAATTCTGGGAGCCTTGAAGAATGTTTGGAAGTCAAGAACATTATCTCGGAAAGCAAAAATGGGTATGTTTGAAGGAATAGTAAACAGCGACTGGACTAAGAACACAAACCCATGTTTTGTGGTAAGGTTGTCTAATAAACAACTAGATAAAGATTCCTTGTGTGCATTAGGCTATGGTTTAAGTTTTGTGTGCTCTAAAAGAGAAGCCAGCAGTGTTGATGTCACAAAGTCTTTTTGTAAATTAGAAACATACAGTAATTTAAGTAATGATGATATTAATATCTGTAAGGGTTTAGTGTATGCCAGTTTGTCAAAACCAGTGGAAGCTAATTGCCCTAAAAGATTTATAAGAGCTATTAACACCTTAACAAAAGAGAAGGATATACATATTACTAAAGCAGATAAGGCTGACACTGTTGCGATTTTAGACAAAAGTAACTATTCATCTAAAATTAATGATCTAAATGATAACACAACACATTCTAAACTTAGTAAAAATCCCTTAGAAGCAGTTAATTATCACTTCAATAAAAAAATGAAGTTGTTGTTGAAAGGTAACATTTCTCTTATCAAAAGTTTGTCATCTTTGTCCCGTTCATTGCCACATATGTATGGACTTATCAAAACACATAAACAGAATTTTCCAGCAAGACCTATAGTGAGTTCAGTAGGCTCCATCACATATAAATTGTCAAAATGGTTAGTTTCTCTATTAATCCCTTTGGTGGGTAAGGTATCAAATTCTAATATCATGAACAATGTAGATTTAGTCAACAAGCTAAACAATATCAATATTAATTTTGATTTCAAACTAGTTAGCTTTGATGTTTCCTCACCTTTCACTAAAGTTCCAGTTGATGACCTTTTAGAATATCTATTTGATGTCTTGGATGATATTCATTTACCTGTTTCAAAGTCTAATTTCATTGAACTGATAAAATTGGTTATAAAAGACTGTGTAATTCAATTTAATGGAGATTTTAATGCTCAAAAATTTGGTATAGCAATGGGTAACCCTCTTTCACCTGTACTAAGTAATTCTTATATGGAATTTTTTGAAACAAAGTTACTAAAGGATATCTTACCTTCTAATGCAATTTGGTTTAGGTATGTAGATGATGTCCTTTGTGTTTGGCCAACAAGTGAAAATTTACAAATATTTCTCCCCTTACTTAACAATTTAGTACCTTCCATCAAATCTAATGTAGAAAATGAAAGTAATGGTATGTTACCATTTTCAGATTGCATGATCCATAGACAAGGAAACAAGTTTAAGTTTAGCATATAGAGAAAACCCACCAATGTATGCTCATATATCCATTATTATTCATATCAACATGACAGAGTTACATTATCATCATTTCAATCTATGTTCCTTAGGGCATTACGTATTTGCAGTCCAGAGTTTACTGATGATGAATTTGAGAAGATATATTTTATTGGATCTAAGTTAAAGTACCCTAGATCTTTCATTGGTAAATCCCTTAAGTTAGCAAAGAAATCATTTTATAGAGTTAAGCCCAAACCTCCCATTGACACCAAGAATCTTTTAGTTCTCCCTTTTAATAACAATTTCAGTTTGTTTCCCATGTTACGCAAACCCTTTAATGCAAATGTTACCTTTAGCAACAAGAATACTATAAAGAATATCTTAATCAGGAATTCACCAGAAAATTCTCTTGGTTGCATTTATAAATTGCCTTGTGGAAACTGCGATAAGTTTAAGTTGGTCAGACTGGTATGGAACTCTCTGTTAGACTTAAGCAACATAAATATAGTATAAGAACGGGACAAGAATCAAATGCCTTGTTTGACTGGAGTAACGCCATCTCAATTATTAACTCTAACTCTATTGACAAGAGAAATATCATTGAATCTTCTATTATTGAATACACAAAGAATTATAATCTTAATATTAGTGATGGTCTATACAAATTAGATAACTTTATTGTTGATAAGATTTGTAAAATGATAAGTTTTTGAACGCTCGTTGCATGTTTTGGACAATCAATTGTTTACCAAATGGCGTCCTAGCTTCGTCTCTTCGATGTATATCAACTGACTGCTATATTTCTCTCTTGTGTCTCCCCTGATGATGTGATTATTACACGAAAGTGCACTTGGGAACTTTTCGTGTTTCATTTTACCCGTGGACTCATAGGAATATATATATATATATATATATATATATATATATATATATATATATATATATATATATATATATATATATATATATTTTATTTTGCTTTGTCGCTGTCTCCCGCGTTAGCAAGGTAGCGCAAGGAAACAGACGAAAGAATTTCCCAACCCGCCCACATACACATGTATATACATACACGTCCACACACGCAAATATATATACCTATACATCTCAATGTACGCATATATATACACACACAGACATATACATATATACACATGTACATAATTCATACTGTCTGCCTTTATCTGTTCCCATCGCCACCCCGCCACACATGGATTAACAAGCCCCTCCCCCCTCATGTGTACGAGGTAGCGCCAGGAAAAGACACCAAAGGCCCCATTCGTTCACACTCAGTCTCTAGCTGTCATGTAATAATGCACCGAAACCACAGCTCCTTTTCCACATCCAGGCCAAACACAACTTTTTATGATTTACCCCAGACGCTTCACATGCCCTGGTTCAATCCATTGGCAGCACGTCGACCCCGGTATACCACATCGTTCCAGTTCACTCTATTCCTTGGACGCCTTTCACCCTCTTGCATGTTCAGGCCCTGATCACTCAAAATCTTTTTCACTCCATCTTTCCACCTAAAATTTGGTCTCCCACTTCTCCTCATTCCCTCTACCTCTGACACATATATCTTCTTTGTCAATCTTTCCTCACTCATTCTCTCCATGTGACCAAACCATTTCAAAACCACACTCTTTTTATTTCCACACATCTCTCTTACCATTAAATTACTTACTCGATCAAACCACCTCACACCACATGTTGTCCTCAAACATCTCATTTCCAACACATCCACCTTCCTGCGCACAACTCTATCCATAGCCCACGCCTCGCAACCATACAACATTGTTGGAACCACTATTCCTTCAAACATACCCATTTTTGCTTTCCGAGATAATATTCTCGACTTCCAGATTCTTCAAGGCTCCCAGAATTCTCGCCCCCTCCCCCACCCTATGATTCACTTCCGCTTCCATGGTTCCATCCGCTGCCAGATCCACTCCCAGATATCTAAAACACTTCACTTCCTCCAGTGTTTCTCCATTCAAAATTACCTCCCAATTGACTTGACCCTCAACCCTACTGTACCTAATAACCTTGCTCTTATTCATATTTACTCTTAAGTTTCTTCTTTCACACACTCTACCAAACTCAGTCACCAGCTTCTGCAGTTTCTTACATGAATCAGGCACCAACGCTGTATCATCAGCGAACAACAACTGACTCACTTCCCAAGCTCTCTCATCCACAACAGATTACATACTTGCCCCTCTTTCCAAAACTCTTGCATTCACCTCCCTAACAACCCCATCCATAAACAAATTAAACAAGCATGGAGACATCACACACCCCTGCCGCAAACCTACATTCACTGAGAACCAATCACTTTCCTCTCTTCCTACACGTGCACATGCCTTACATCCTATGATATGCCTTCTCCAGATCCATAAATGCTACATACAAATCCATTTGCTTTTCTAAGTATTTCTCACATACATTTTTCAAAGCAAACACCTGATCCACACATCCTCTACCACTTCTGAAACCACACTGATCTTCCCCAATCTGATGCTCTGTACATGCCTTCACCCTCTCAATCAATACCCTCCCATATAATTTACCAGGAATACTCAACAAAACTTATACCTCTGTAATTTGAGCACTCACTCTTATCCCCTTTGCCTTTGTACAATGGCACTCTGCACGCATTCCGCCAATCCTCAGGCACCTCACCATGAATCATACATACATTAAATCACCTTACCAACCAGTCAACAATACAGTTACCCCCTTTTTTAATAAATTCCACTGCAATACCATCCAAACCTGCTGCCTTGTCGGCTTTCATCTTCCGTAAAGCTTTTACTACCTCTTCTCTATTTACCAAATCATTTTCCCTAACCCTCTCACTTTGCACACCACCTCGACCAAAACACCCTATATCTGCCACTCTATCATCAAACACATTCAACAAACCTTCAAAATACTCACTCCATCTCCTTCTCACATCACCACTACTTGTTATCACCTCCCCATTTGCCCCCTTCACTGAAGTTCCCATTTGCTCCCTTGTCTTACGCACTTTATTTACCTCCTTCCAAAACATGTTTTTATTCTCCCTGAAATTTAATGATACTCTCTCACCCGAACTCTCCTTTGCCCTCTTTTTCACCTCTTGCACCTTTCTCTTGACCTCCTGCCTCTTTCTTTTATATCTCTCCCACTCATTTGCATTTTTTCCTGCAAAAATCGTCCAAATGCCTCTCTCTTCTCTTTCACTAATAATCTTACTTCTTCATCCCACCACTGACTACCTTTTCTAATCAACCCAGCTCCCACGCTTCTCATGCCACAAGCATCTTTTATGCAATCCATCACTGCTTCCCTAAATACATCCCATTCCTCCCCCACTCCCCTTACCTCCTTTGTTCTCACCTTTTTCCATTCTGTACTCAGTCTCTCCTGGTACTTCCTCACACAAGTCTCCTTCCCAAGCTCACTTACTCTCACCACTCTCTTCACCCCAACATTCTCTCTTCTTTTCTGAAAACCCATACAAATCTTCACCTTCGCGTCCACAAGATAATGATCAGACATCCCTCCAGTTGCACCTCTCAGCACATTAACATCCAAAAGTCTCTCTTTCTTGCGTCTATCAATTAACACGTAATCCAGTAACGCTCTCTGGCCAACTCTCCTACTTACATACGTATACTTACGTATATATATATATATATATATATATATATATATATATATATATATATATATATATATATATATATATATATATTTACGTATGTATATATCTTTTCTCTCATACTATTCGCCATTTCCCGCGTTAGCAAGGTAGCGTTAAGAACATAGGACTGGGCCTCTGAGGCAATATCCTCACCTGGCCTCGTTCTCTGTTCCTTCTTTTGGAAAATTAAAAAAAAAACGAGAGGGGAGGATTTCCAGCCCCCTCTCCCTCCCCTTTTAGTTGCCTTCTACGACACGCAGGGAATACGTGGGAAGTATTCTTTCTCCCCTATCCCCAGGGATATGTATATATATGTATATATATATATATATATATATATATATATATATATATATATATATATATATATATATATATATATATATATACATATATATATATATATCTCTGGGGATAGGGGAGAAAGAATACTTCCCACGCATTCCTCACGTGTCGTAGAAGGCGACTAAAGGGGACGGGAGCGGTCGGCCAGAAACCCTCCCCTCCTTGTATTTTATCTTTCTAAAAGGGGAAACAGAAGAAGGAGTCACCCGAGGAGTGCTCATCCTCCTCGAAGGCTCAGAGTGGGGTGTCTAAATGTGTGTGGATGTATCCAAGATGAGAAAAAAGGAGAGATAGGTAGTATGTTTGAGGAAAGGAACCTGGATGTTTTGGCTCTGAGTGAAACGAAGCTAAAGGGTAAAGGGGAAGAGTGGTTTGGGGATTTCTTGGGAGTAACGTCAGGGGTTAGTGAGAGGACAAGAGCAAGGGAAGGAGCAGCACTGCTCCTGAATCAGTTGTGGGAGTATGTGATAGAGTGTAAGAAAGTAAATTCTAGATTGATATGGGTAAAACTGAAAGTTGATGGAGAGAGATGGGTGATTATTGGTGCATATGCACCTGGGCATGAGAAGAAAGATCATGAGAGGCAAGAGTTTTGGGAGCAGCTGAATGAGTGTGTTAGTGGTTTTGATGCACAATACCGGGTTATAGTGATGGGTGATTTGAATGCAAAGATGAGTAATGAGGCAGTTGAGGGAATAATTGGTATACATGGAGTGTTCAGTGTTGTAAATGGAAATGGTGAAGAGCTTGTAGATTTATGTGCTGAAAATGGACTGGTGCTTGGGAATACCTGGTTTAAAAAGCGAGATATACATAAGTATACGTATGTAAGTTGGAGAGATGGCCAGAGAGCGTTATTGGATTACGTGTTAATTGACAGGCGCGCGAAAGAGAGACTTTTGGATGTTAATGTGCTGAGAGGTGCAACTGGAGGGATGTCTGATCATTATCTTATGGAGGCGAAGGTGAAGATTTGTATGGGTTTTCAGAAAAGAAGGGAGAAAGTTGGGATGAAGAGGGTGGTAGGAGTAAGTGAGCTTGGGAAGGAGACTTGAGTGAGGAAGTACCAGGAGAGACTGAGTACAGAATGGAAAAAGGTGAAAACAAAGGAGGTAAGGGGAGTGGGGGAGGAATGGGATGTATTTAGGGAAGGAGTGATGGCTTGCGCAAAAGATGCTTGTAGCATGAGAAGCGTGGGTGGTGGGTTGATTAGATAGGGTAGTGAGTGGTGGGATAAAGAAGATTATTAGTAAAAGAGAAGGGAGAGGTATTTGGACGATTTTTGCAGAGAATATATATATATATATATATATATATATATATATATATATATATATATATATATATATATATATATTATCCCTGGGGATAGGGGAGAAAGAATACGTCCCACGTATTCCCTGCGTGTCGTAGAAGGCGACTAAAAGGGGAGGGAGCGGGGGCTGGAAATCTTCCCCTCTCGTTTTTTTTTTTTAATTTTCCAAAACAAGGAACAGAGAAGGGGGCCAGGTGAGGATATTCCCTCCAAGGCCCAGTCTTCTGTTCTTAACGCTACCTCGCTAACGCGGGAAATGGCGAATAGTTTGAAAGAAAAGAAATATATATATATATATATATATATATATATATATATATATATATATATATATATATATATATATATATATATATATATATATATATATATATATACATATATTATTTTTTTTCATTTTGCTTTGTCGCTGTCTCCCGCGCCTGCAAGGTAGCGCAAGGAAACAGACGAAAGAAATGGCCCAACCCACCCCCACACACATACACACACACACACGTCCACACACGCAAACTTACACACCCTCACATCCCAACGTACACACATATATACACACACAGACACACACATATACATACATGCCCACAATTCACACTGTCTGCCTCAACTTACCCCCATCGCCACCCCGCAATACACGGAATAACATCACCCTCCCCCCTCATATGCGCGAGGCAGCGCCAGGAAAAGACAACAAAAGGCCCCATTCGCTCACACTCAGTCTCCAGCTGTCTTTCAATAATGCCCGATACCATAGCTCTCTTTCCAGATATAGTGTGTTTTGGTCGAGGTGTGCGAAGTGAGAGGGTCTGGAAAATGATTTGGCAAACAAAGACGAGGTAGTGAAAGCTTTGCGGAAGATGAAAGACGGCAAGGCGGCGAGTTGTATGGTATTGCTGTGGAATTTCTTCAAAAAAGGGATGATTGTGTTATTGACTGGTTGGTGACGAAACTCAATGTAAGTATGGTTAGTGGTGAAGTGCCTGAGAATTGGCGGAATGCATGCATAGCTCCATTGTACAAAGGCAAAGCGGATAAAGGTGAGTGTTTAAATTACAAAGGTATAAGTTTTGAGTATTCCTGGTAAATCATATGGAGGGTATTGATTGAAAGGGTAAAGCAACGTACAGAGCATCAGATTGGGGAGGAGCAGTGTGGTTTCAGAAGAGGGAGAGGATGTGTGGATCAAGTGTTTGCTTTGAAGAATATATATGAAATATACGTAGAAAAACAGATGGATTTGTATGTAGCATTTATGTATCTTGAGAAAGCATATGATAGAGTTGATAGAGGAACTTTGTGGAAGGTATTAAGTGTATATGGTGTGAGAGGTAAGTTGCTAGTGGCAGTGAAATGTTTTTATCGAGGATATAAGGCATGTGTAAGGGTAGGAAGAGAGGAAAGTGATTCGTTGTCAGGAAATGTCAGTTTCCGGTAGGAGTGCGTGATGTCTCCATGGTTGTTTAATTTGTTAATAATAAGGTTGTTAGGGAGGTGAATTCAAGAGTTTTGGAGGGACGGGCAAGTATGCAGTTTATTGTGGATGAGAGCGTTTGGGAAGTGAGTCAGTTGTTCGCTGATGATACAGCGCTAGGGGCTGATTCGAGTGAGAAACTGCAGAAGTTGGTTACTGAGTTTGGTAAAATGTGTGAAAGAGGAAACCTGAGAGTAAATGTAAATAAGAGCAAGGTTATTAGATTCAGTAGGGTTGAGGGTCAAGTCAATTGGGATGTAAGTTTGAATGGAGAATAGCTGGAGGAAGTGAAGTGTTTTAGGTATCTGGGAGTGGAGTTCGCAGCTGATGGAACCATGGAAGCGGAAGTGAATCATAGGGTGGGGGAGGGGGTGAAGGTTCTGGGAGCCTTGAAGAATGAGTGGAAGGCGAGAACGTTATCTTGGAAAGCAAAAATGGGTATGTTTAAAGGTATAGTGGTTCCAACAATGTTATATGGTTGTGAGGTATGAGCAATAGATAGGGTTGTGCGAAGGAGGGGGGATGCATTGGAAATGAGATGTTTGAGGAAAATATGTGATGTGAGGTGGTTTAATCGATTATGTAATGAAAGGGTAAGAGAGATGCGTGTAATGAAAGGGTAAGAGAGATGAGTGGTAATGAAAAGATAGTGGTAGAGAGAGCAGATGAGGATGAATTGAAATGGTTTGGCAACATGGAGAGAATGAGTGAGGAAAGATTGACAAAGAGGATATGTGTGTCAGAGGTGGAGGGAATGAGGAGAGGTGGGAGACCAAATTAGAGGTAGAGGGATGGAATGAAAAAGACTTTGAGCGATTGCGGCCTGAACATACAGGAGGGTGAAAGGCTTACAAGGAATAGAGTGAATTGGAATGATGTGGCGTACGGGGGTCATCGTGCTGTCAATGGATTGAAGCAGGGCATGTGAAGCGTCTGGGGTAAACCATGGAAAGTCCTGTGGGGTCTGGATGTGGAAATGGAGTTGTGTTTTCGATGCATTACACATGACAGCTAGAGACTGAGTGTAAACAAATGTGGCCTTTGTTGTCTTTTTCTAGCGCTACCTCGTGCGCATGCAGGGGGAGGGGGATGGCATTTCATGTGTTTCGGGGTGGCGGCAAGAAAGGATGAAGGCAGCACGTATGATTATGTACATGTGAATATATATCTCCTATCCCTTGGGATAGGGGAGAAAGAATACCTACCACGGATTCCCCACGTGTTTTAGAAGGCGAATAAATGGGACAGGAGCAGGGGGCTAGAAACCCTCCCCTCCTTGTATTTTAACTTTCCAAAAAGGGAAACAGAAGAAAGAGTCACGCGGGAGGTGCTCATCTTCCTCGAAGGCTCAGATTGGGGTGTCTAAATGTGTGTGGATGTAACCAAGATGAGAAAAAAGGAGAGATAGGTAGTATTTTTTCTAAATTATTTCTTACATTTTTCATATGTATATATATGTATATGTGTGTGTGTGTGTATATGTGCGTATGTATGTATATATATATATATATATATATATATATATATATATATATATATATATATATATATATATATATATATATATATATATATATATATATATATATATATATATATATATATATATTATCCCTGAGGATAGGGGTAAAAGAATACTTCCCACGCATTCCTCGCGTGTCGTAGAAGGCGACCAGAGGGGACGGGAGCGGGGGGCCAGAAATCCTCCCCTCCTTGTATGTTTTAACTTTCTAAAATGGGAAACAGAAGAAGGAGTCACGCAGGGGGTGCTCATCCTCCTCGAAGGCTCAGACTGGGGTGTCTAAATGTGTGTGGATGTAACCAAGATGTGAAAAAAGGAGAGATAGGTAGTATGTTTGAGGAAAGGAACCTGGATGTTTTGGCTCTGAGTGAAACGAAGCTCAAGGGTAAAGGGGAGGAGTGGTTTGGGAATGTCTTGGGAGTAAAGTCAGGAGTTAGTGAGAGGACAAGAGCAAGGGAAGGAGTAGCAGTCCTCCTGAAACAGGAGTTGTGGGAGTATGTGATAGAATGTAAGAAAGTAAATTCTCGATTGATATGGGTATAACTGAAAGTTGATGGAGAGAGATGGGTGATTATTGGTGCATATGCACCTGGGCATGAGAAGAAAGATCATGAGACGCAATTGTTTTGGGAGCAGCTGAATGAGTGTTTTAGTGGTTTTGATGCACGAGACCGGGTTATAGTGATGGGTGATTTGAATGCAAAGGTGAGTAATGTGGCAGTTGAGGGAATAATTGGTATACATGGGGTGTTCAGTGTTGTAAATGGAAATGATGAAGAGCTTGTAGATTTATGTGCTGAAAAAGGACTGGTGATTGGGAATACCTGGTTTAAAAAGCGAGATATACATAAGTATACGTATGTAAGTAGGAGAGATGGCCAGAGAGCGTTATTGGATTACGTGTTAATTGACAGGCGCGCGAAAGAGAGACTTTTGGATGTTAATGTGCTGAGAGGTGCAACTGGAGGGATGTCTGATCATTATCTTGTGGAGGCTAAGGTGAAGATTTGTATGGGTTTTCAGAAAAGACGAGTGAATGTTGGGGTGAAGAGAGTGGTGAGAGTAAGTGAGCTTGGGAAGGAGACTTGTGTGAGGAAGTACCAGGAGAGACTGAGTACAGAATGGAAAAAGGTGAGAACAATGCAAGTAAGGGGAGTGGGGGAGGAATGGGATGTATTTAGGGAATCAGTGATGGCTTGCGCAAAAGATGCTTGTGGCATGAGAAGAGTGGGAGGTGGGTTGCTTAGAAAGGGTTGTGAGTGGTGGGATGAAGAAGTAAGATTATTAGTGAAAGAGAAGAGAGAGGCATTTGGACGATTTTTGCAGGGAAAAAATGCAATTGAGTGGGAGATGTATAAAAGAAAGAGACAGGAGGTCAAGAGAAAGGTGCAAGAGGTGAAAAAGAGGGCAAATGAGAGTTGGGGTGAGAGAGTATCATTAAATTTTAGGGAGAATAAAAAGATGCTCTGGAAGGAGGTAAATAAAGTGCGTAAGACAAGGGAGCAAATGGGAACTTCAGTGAAGGGCGCAAATGGGGAGGTGATAACAAGTAGTGGTGATGTGAGAAGGAGATGGAGTGAGTATTTTGAAGGTTTGTTGAATGTGTTTGATGATAGAGTGGCAGATATAGGGTGTTTTGGTCGAGGTGGTGTGCAAAGTGAGAGGGTTAGGGAAAATGATTTGGTAAACAGAGAAGAGGTAGTAAAAGCTTTGCGGAAGATGAAAGCCGGCAAGGCAGCAGGTTTGGATGGTATTGCAGTGGAATTTATTAAAAAAGAGGGTGACTGTATTATTGACAGGTTGGTAAGGTTATTTAATGTATGTGTGACTCATGGTGAGGTGCCTGAGGATTGGCGGAATGCGTGCATAGTGCCATTGTACAAAGGCAAAGGGGATAAGAGTGAGTGCTCAAATTACAGAGGTATAAGTTTGTTGAGTATTCCTGGTAAATTATATGGGAGGGTATTGATTGAGAGGGTGAAGGCATGTACAGAGCATCAGATTGAGGAAGAGCAGTGTGGTTTCAGAAGTGGTAGAGGATGTGTGGATCAGGTGTTTGCTTTGAAGAATGTATGTGAGAAATACTTAGAAAAGCAAATGGATTTGTATGTAGAATTTATGGATCTGGAGAAGGCATATCATAGAGTTGATAGAGATGCTTTGTGGAAGGTATTAAGAATATATGGTGTGGGAGGCAAGTTGTTAGAAGCAGTGAAAAGTTTTTATCGAGGATGTAAGGCATGTGCACGTGTAGGAAGAGAGGAAAGTGATTGGTTCTCAGTGAATGTAGGTTTGCGGCAGGGGTGTGTGATGTCTCCATGGTTGTTTAATTTGTTTATGGATGGGGTTGTTAGAGAGGTGAATGCAAGAGTTTTGGAAAGAGGGGCAAGTATGAAGTCTGTTGGGGATGAGAGAGCTTGGGGAGTGAGTCAGTTGTTGTTCGCTGATGATACAGCGCTTGTGGCTGATTCATATGAGAAACTGCAGAAGCTGGTGACTGAGTTTGGTAAAGTGTGTGAAAGGAGAAAGTTAAGAGTAAATGTGAATAAGAGCAAGGTTATTAGGTACAGTAGGGTTGAGGGTCAAGTCAATTGGGAGGTAAGTTTGAATGGAGAAAAAGTGGAGGAAGTGAAGTGTTTTAGATATCTGGGAGTGGATCTGGCAGCGGATGGAACCATGGAAGCGGAAGTGGATCATAGGGTAATGGGAGGGGGCGAAAATCCTTGGAGCCTTGAAGAATGTGTGGAAGTCGAGAACATTATCTCGGAAAGCAAAAATGGGTATGTCTGAAGGAATAGTGGTTCCAACAATGTTGTATGGTTGCGAGGCGTGGGCTATGGATAAGAGTTGTGCGCAGGAGGATGGTTGTGCTGGAAATGAGATGTTTGAGGACAATGTGTGGTGTGAGGTGGTTTGATCGAGTAAGTAACGTAAGGGTAAGAGAGATGTGTGGAAATAAAAAGAGCGTTATTGAGAGAGCAGAAGAGGGTGTTTTGAAATGGTATGGGCACATGGAGAGAATGAGTGAGGAAAGATTGATCAAGAGGATATATGTGTCGGAGGTGGAGGGAACGAGAAGTGGGAGACCAAATTGGAGGTGGAAAGATGGAGTGAAAAAGATTTTGGGTGATCGGGGCCTGAACATGCAGGAGGGTGAAAGGAGGGCAAGGAATAGAGTGAATTGGATCGATGTGGTATACCGGGGTTGACGTGCTGTCAGTGGGTTGAATTAGGGCATGTGAAGCGTCTGGGGTAAACCATGGAAAGCTGTGTAGGTATGTATATTTGCGTGTGTGGACGTATGTATATACATGTGCATGGGGGTGGGTTGGGCCATTTCTTTCGTCTGTTTCCTTGTGCTACCTCGCAAACGCGGGAGACAGCAACAAAGCAAAAAAAAAAAAAAAGGTAGTTTGTTTGAAGAAAGGAACCTTTATGTTTTGGCTCTGAGTGAAACGAAGCACAAGGGTAAAGGGGAAAAGTGGTTTGGGAATTTTTTTGGAGTAAAGTCAGGGGTTAGTGAAAGGACAAGAGCAAGGGAAGGAGTAGCACTATTCCTGAAACAGGAGTGGTGGGAATATGTAATAGAGTATAAGAAAGATTGATATGGGTAAAACTGAAAGTAGATGGAGAGAGAGGGGTGATTATTGGTGCCTATGGAGCTGAGCATGAGAAGAAAGGCAAGTGTTTAGGGAGCAGCTGAGTGAGTGTGTTAGCAGTTTTGCACGAAATCGGGTTATTGTGATGGGTGATTTGAATGCAAAGGTGAGTAATGTGGCAGTTGACGGGATAATTGGTGTACATGGGGTGTTCAGTGTTGTAAATGGAAATGGTGAAGAGCTTGTAGAATTATGTGCTGAAAAAGGACTGATGATTGGGAAAACCTGGTTGAAAATGAGAGCTATACATAAGTATACGTATGTAAGTAGGAGAGATGGCCCGACAGCGTTATTGGATTACGTCTTATTGATAGGCGCGTGAAAGAGAGACTTTTGGATGTTAATGTGCTGAGAGGTGCAACTGGAGGGATGTCTGATCATTATCTTGTGGAGGCGAAGGTGAAGATTTGTATGGGTTTTCAAAAAAGAAGGGAGAATGTTGGAGTGAAGAGAGTGGTGAGAGGAAGTGATCTTGGGAAGGAGACTTGTCGGAGGAAGTACCAGGAGAGACTGAGTGCAGAATGGAAAAAAGTGAGAGCAAAGGACGTAAGAGGAGTGGGGGAGGAATAGGCATGGGAGGTGGGCAGATTAGAGAGGGTAGTGAATGGTGGAATGAAGAAGTAACATTATTAGTGAAAGAGAAGTGAGAGGCATTCGGACAATTTTTGCAGGGAAATAGTGCAAATGACTGGAAAATGTATAAAAGAGAAAGACAGAAGGTCAAGAGAAAGGTGCAAGAGGTGAAAAAGTGGGCAAATGAGAGTTGGGGTGAGAGAGTATCATAATTTTGGAAAGAGGTAAATAAAGTACGTAAGATAAGAGAACAAATGGGAACATCAGTGAAGGGGGCTAATGGGGAGGTAGTAACAAGTAGTGGTGAAATGAGAGGGAGATGGAGTGAGTATTTTGAAGGTTTGTTGAATGTTAGATGATAGAGTGGCAGATACAGGGTGTCTTGGTCGAGGTGGTGTGCGAAGTGAGAGGGTTAGGGAGAATGATTTTGTAAATGGAAAAGGTAGTGAAAGCTTTGCAGAAGATGAAAGACGGCAAGGCGGCGGGTTTGCATAGACCTGCAGTGAAATTTATCATAAAGGGGGTGACTGTGTTGTTGACTGGTTGGTAAGGATATTCAATGTATGTATGGCTGATGGTGATGTGCCTGAGGATTGGCGGAATGCATGCATAGTGCCATTGTAGACAGGCAAAGGGGTTAAAGGTGAGTGTTCAAATTACAGATGTATGGGCTTGTTGAGTGTTCTCGGAAATTATATAGAAGGGTATTGATTGAGAGGGTGAGAGGCATGTACAGAGCATCAGACTGGGGAAGAGCAGTGTGGTTTCAGAATGTGTGGATGTATGGATCAGGTGTATCTGGAGAAGGCATATGATAGAGTTGATAGAGATGCTTTGTGGAATGTATTACGAATGTATTGTGTGGGAGGCAAGTTGCTAGAAGCAGTGAAAAGTTTTTATCGCGGATGTAAGGCATATGTACGGGTAGGAAGAGAGGAAAGTGATTGGTTCTCAGTGAATATTGATTTGCGGCAGGGGTGCGTGATGTCGCCATGGTTGTTTAATTTGTTTATGGATGAGGTTGTTAGGGAGGTGAATGCAAGTATTTTGGAGAGAGGGGCAAGTATGCAGTCTCTTGTGGATGAAAGGGATTGGGAAGTGAGTCAGCTGTTGTTCGCTGATGATACAGCGCTGGTGGCTGATTCGGGTGAGAAACTGCAGAAGCTGGTGACTGAGTTTGGTAAAGTGTGTGAAAGACGAAAGTTGAGAGTAAATGTGAATAAGAGCAAGGTTATTAGGTACAGTAGGGTTGAGGGACAAGTTAATTGGGAGGTACGTTTGAATGGAGAAAAACTGGAGGAAATGGTTTCAGATATCTGGGAGTAGATTTGGCAGCGGATAGAACCATGGAAGTGGAAGTGAGTCACGGGGTAGGGGAGGGGGCGAAAGTTCTGGGAGCGTTGAAAAATGTGTGGAAGGCGAGAACATTATCTCGGAAAGGAAAAATGGGTATGTCTGACGGGATAGTGGTTCCAACAATGTTATATGGTCGCGAGGCGTCGGCTATAGATAGGCCTGTGCGGAGGAGGGTGGATGTGCTGGAAATGAGATGTTTGAGAACAAGAAGTGGTGTAAGGTGGTTTGATCGAGTAAGTAATGAAAGGGTAAGAGAGATGTGGGGTAATAAAAAGAGTGTGGTTGAGAGAGCAGAAGAGGGTGTGTTGAAAATGTTTGGTCACGTGGAGAGAATGAGTGAGGAAAGATCGACAAAATTGATATATATATATATATATATATATATATATATATATATATATATATATATATTTTTAATATATATATATATTTAATTTTTTAATTTTCCAAAAGAAGGAACAGAGAAGAGGTCCAGGTGAGGATATTCCCTCAAAGGCCCAGTCCTCTGTTCTTAACGCTACCTCGCTATCGCGGGAAATAGCGAACAGTATGAAAAAAAAAAAAAAAAAAAAAAAAAATATATATATATATATATATATATATATATATATATATATATATATATACATATATATATATATATATATATATATATATATATATATATATATATATATATATATATATATATATATATATATATATATATATATATATATATATATATATATATATATATATATATATATTCTTTTTCTTTCATACTATTTGCCATTTCCCGCGATAGCGAGGTAGCGTTAAGAACAGAGGACTGGGTCTTTGAGGGAATATCCTCACCTGGCCCTCTTCTCTGTTCCTTCTTTTGGAAAAAAAAAAAAAAAAACGAGAGGGGAGGATTTCCAGCCTCCCGCTCCCTTCCCTTTTAGTCGCCTTCTACGACACGCAGGGAATACGTGGGAAATATTCTTTCTCCCCTATATATATATATATATATATATATATATATATATATGTCAGAGGTGGAGGGAGCAAGGAGAAGTGGGAAACCAAATTGGAGGTGGAAGGATGGAGTAAAAAAGATTTTGAGTGATTAGAGCCTGAGCATGCAGGAGGGTGAAAGGCGTGCAAGGAAATGGTGAATTGGAACGATTTGGTATACCGGGGTGGACTTGCTGGCAATGGATTGAACCAAGGTATGTGAAGCGTCTGGGGTAAACCATGTAAAGGTTTGTGGGGTCTGGATGAGGAAAGGAAGCTGTGGTTTCGGTGCATTATACATGACATCTAGCGACTGAGTGTGAACGAAACGAATGTGGCCGCTGTTGTCTTTTCCTAGCGTTACCTCGCGCACGTGCGGGGGGTAAGGGGTTGTCACTTCATGTGTGGCGAGGAGGCGACGGAAATGAATAAAGGCAGCAAGTGTGAATTATATGCATGTGTATATATGTATATATCTGTGTCTGTATATATATGTATACGTTGAAATGTGTAGGTATGTATATGTGCGTGTGTGGACGTGTATGTATATACATGGGTATGTGGGTTGGTTGGGACATTCTTTCGTCTGTTTCCTTGCGCTACCTCGCTAACGCGGGAGACAGCGACAAAGTATAATAAATGAAATAAATGAATAGTAAATATGTATATGTCTGTGTATGTATATGTATGTATACGTTGAAATGTATAGGTATGTATATGTGCGTGTGTGGGCTTTTATGTATATACATGTGTATGTGGGTGGGTTGGGCCTCTCTTTCGTCGGTTTCCTTGCGTTACCTCGGTAACTTGGGAGACAGGGACAAAGTATAATATTCAGCATAGTGAACGGAAATGGTGGGCAGCTTGTAGAGCTATGTGTTGAAAAAGGGCTGGTGACTGAGAACACCTGGTTTAAAAAGAGAGACCTACATGATCAATTGCATCATATACGCTCCCTCTCCTACCCTTCCCATATCTGTTCCTATTCAAGCCATTCCAATTTTCTGTCTTTCACATTATTCTCGTTCCATACATTAATCTACCCTCCATATGTCTTATATCATAAACTCTTCCTACCTTCTCCTTCTGTGTTAAAACATCCACTTTCCTGGCTACAGTAACCTTTAGATCACCGTAAGACGAGGTAATGAAGTGCCACTCCTGTTAATCAAGGTAAAGTGATGTAAGTTCTCCAGTAAACCCTGCCACAACCGCTAGAACACTACTTCCCCTCCCCCTCACACAGGGAAGTATTCACAGTGTTTTTAAGGAGAGATGTGTGGACCACAAGTATTGGGAGATATGTGCGGACCACAGGTCTTGGAAAAGAAGCGTGGACCACTTGAGACAAATGTGTAGACTGCAAGTCTGAATGTTAAGGACGCGTTCTGGCATTTTCCGATCTGCTCCAGGATGAGAGAGGTTATGGCCCTCAAGGTCGGGATGGAGACTTGGAAGCCCAGAGCGACAACAGTTTGTTTCGCTTCTATCACTCAGAAGAAGAACATCTCAGGATCCATACTTCCTGCCTCGTTTTGACTGTCTCAGTTGAGAATATAATTCGTTACTGTCCCACCAGATCCTCAGCTCCAAACCACGCAGCCTGATCCTTCTCCTGCCATACCCTCGTCTGTCTACCGCAACCTTGGCTCACTCCATTAATGTCTTCCCAACTCATTAATCTCTTAACACAATCCGCAGACCATTCCTCTCTCCGTCATCAATCGTCTCGCGTGTTCGCAAGTGTTCCTTGTACACTCCTTGATATCTATATCACTTTTACTTCTTTCAGTCTCATGATAAACGCCTGAGAGATATCCAACTACTCCAAACATTTCTGTCTCATATTCATACCTCAGTTCCTGTGTCCCTCATACTTCTTAATGTCACAGGTTCAGTAAACTCATCTGTCTGTCTGTTTTCCAATTCTTCACAGGAACTTTGTACCAGCGCGATGCTCGAGGCCATATGTAAGGCTCAGTGCACGCTATACTTACTTGCTCCAGGAATAGAACAGCTCGGTGCTACTAAATCTCGTGTAGATAGAGAAGGAATGGTGATCTAATGTTGCCCAAGATAACTTTTGATAGCAATAAATATTTCCAGCTCTGTATTTAACGGCAGGACTTTACAGCATGACCAATACTGCTGAAGCTGATCCAGCTGCCTTCCAACAGCAGGAGGGAACATGGTCTCATCCGCTGCAGGTGACATTCCTGTACAAGTATGAGGCGACTAGTCTCCAGTGACGAGTCCCGCACGATGCTTCCAGCGCCAAGTGGTGAGGCGCCGGCTAACATCACTGACGGCAGTCAACATTATTGGATAGTTCACATCACTGACGTTGTGAACGTCAAGTGGTGTCACCACCGCCTGGAAAGAACCGACCTGGCCAAGTCAAATTGTTTTCCGGACAATAAACCCACTGGACCAAAGGTTGGTCCTGGTGTGGATGGAGTTCCTTACGTCATACGTGTATAGCGGGCCGCGAGAAGCGGGACGAAGACAGTGAAAGGTCTTCAGTTTAAGATATGAAACAGAGTGGTACACGTGCCGCCGCCTGCTGGGGATGGAGGGAGCCTGGACGCTGGCAGGATCTCTATGTTTATTCAACGCTCGCTTTCCTCGGTACTTACCGCCAGCCTCTGCATGCCAGGCCGCCCTGCACACCGCCCATGTTTATGGTAATGCAGGCCGCCGCACAGGGCATGGCCAAGACTTTACTACGCGTGAAATAACTAAAGGTGACCCCAAAATTATAGTGCTTTTCCGAGACAATTTGCATTATTTGTTTGTCTGTGAACACTTTCTACTTTTTTTTTCTTACTGTAATTATAGATTTGCATATTAGTTAAGGAGAATATAATAACAGTAATTAGGCCTAATGTTGATACGATGCTAATTTGACTGGAAACATGTTTATGTAAGATCCTGGAAGATAGTGTCCATTTAACACTTGTACTCTGTGTTCTTCTGCTGGTCAGATCATCTCCAAGTTATCATGGATCGTTCAGTTTGCAGTTCTGATAAAGTGTCAGGAAAAAATATATGTGTTCATCTACTTATCTATAACTGCCCCAAGTTCCCTTCTCCAGGAGCACCTGCACGTCCAAGGCTGCACTACTTGCAGCAGTAGGAACCTGATGGATCCTTCTGGATCAAAGGTGACCTCTCAATCACGGCGAAAACCCATTCATATATATATATATATATATATATATATACAAACCTCTAACAGCCAGGATCGAACCCGGTACCCCTGTGCAACAGGCGGGAGCGCTATCGCTAGGCTATGATCGCCCCTAATAGGAAATGACTATTCGAATACCATGTACTCGAATACCCTTCGTCTCATGTTGGTGAGCAACGGGGTCTACACCGGTCATTTCCCAAAAGGCTCCCATAGCCAGCAGATAGCGTTTTACCGAACCTAACTATACAACGCGGAGGTATATATGAAAAATTCTGCCTCCGTTACCCTGCTTGTCGTAGAGGGCGACTAATGGGACCGGAGCCGGGAGTGGGGGGTTGGGGCGGCGCGTGGTCTTTAACCCCAACCCTCTCACCTTCGCTAGCTTCTTGTATTGCAGTTTTTAAAAAGATGGAACAGATGAAGGAGCAGGGATAACTCATCCTCCTTGAAGGCTGACCCTGGTTGTCTGATTATGTGGATGTGGATGTAACTAAGAGGAGAAGAGAGGAGACATAGGTAGTATGTTTGAGCACAGAAATATGGATGCTCTGGCTTTGAGTGAAATATGCCTCAAGAGTAAAAGGGAAAAATGGCTTGGATATGTCTTAGGAATAAAGTCAGGGGTTGCGTGAGGGTAAAAGCTAAGGAAGGGGTAACTCTACTGCTGAAGCAGGAGTTGTAGGAGTGTATGAATCAGTGTAAGGAAGTGAACTCCATGGTGATATATGTAAAAATGTAAGTGGATTGCGAGAGAGGGGTGATTATTGGTGATCATGCACTTGGCTATGAAAAGGAAAGGTGATAAAAGGCAAATATTTTAGGAGCAGCTAAGTGAGTGTGTCAGCTTTTAAATTCAACAGACCGGATATTAGTGATGAGTGATTTACATGCGAAGATGAGTAACATGGTAGTTGAAGGTATAATTATAGGGCTTTGGGTATTTAGTAATGTGGATGGAAATGGTGTTGTGTTGCATATGGGTGGAGTTGTGTGCCGTAAAAGGTCTGGTGATTGGGATTACCTGGTTTAGAAAGAGAAACATACACAAGTATGAGTATGTGAGTAGGGAAGATGGTCAATAGGCATTATTCGATTACATGCTAATTAATAAGCTTTCAAAACAGACTTTTGGATGTGAATGTGCTGAGAGGGGCAGCTGGTAGGATGTCTGATCATTGCCATGTCGAGGCTAGGGTGAAGATTTGCAGAGATTTATGGAAACGAGGAAACTGTCATGGGCGAGAGGACAGTGGTGAGACTGAGACTGGAAAGGAGATTCATGTGAAGGAAAAACTTAGATTGAGAGTAGAATGGCAAAAAATGAGAGGAAACGGAGCTAGGGAATTGGATGAGGAATGGGTGTTATTTAAACAAGCAGTGCTGGTCTGTGCGAAGATTCTCATGGCATATGTAAAGTGGGAGACAGGCAGGTGAGAGAGGGTAGTGAGTGGTAGGATGAAGAAGTAAAGGTGCTAGTGAAAGAGAAAAAAGAGGTATATTGGCTGTACTTAGGAGGAGTGCAAATGATGGGGAGACATAGAAAAAAAAGAAAGCGGCAGGAAATCAAAGGAAGGTGCAGGAGTTGAAAAAGAGGGCAAATGAGTTTGGGATTAGCGCGTATCAGTAAACTTGAAATAATAAAAAGACGTTTGAAAGGATGTTGATCGCTAGCGAAACACAAGAAAAAAAATGAGAACCTTGGTGAAGGGAGTAAATGGGGAAGTGGTAACAGGTAGAGATGAGGTGAGTAGGGGATGGAGAGGTTATTTTGGACTGATGAATTTGTTTGATGATAATGTGGCAGATGTAGGATGTTTGCTTCGGGGTGGTATGCAAAGTGAGGGAGTTTTGGAAAGTGGTTTGGTGAAGAGAGAAAAGGTGGTGGATACCTTACGTAAGATGAAATGTGGCAGGCGGCTGGAGTGGATGGTATCGCAGTTAAGCGAGGGCGTGACTGTTGTTGATTGGTTAGTTAGGATATTCACTATATGTGTGGATCATAGTGAGGTTCACGAGGATTGGCTGAATGCATGTATAGTGCTACTGTATAAATGCAAGAGAGATGAGGTGAATGTTGAAACAACAGAGGCAAAAGTTTATTAATTGTACCTGGTAAGTTGTATGGAAAAAAGACACAGAAAGGAAGAGAGTTTGTACAGAGCATCAGATTGGGGAGGAGGAATGTGGTTTCAGAAGTGATGGAGAATGTGTGGGTCAGGTGTTTGCTTTAAAGAAAGTGTGTCAGAAATACTTTGAGAAATAGAAGAATTTGTTTATGTCGCTTATGGATGTGGAGAGAGCATATGATAGGGTTGATAGAAATGCCATGTGGAAAATCTTAAGAATATGCGGTGTGGAAGGATAGCTGCTAAAAGTGGCGAGAATTTTTTATCAAGGGTGAAATGCGTGTGTAGAAAGAGAGGAGAGTGAGAGTTCCAAGTTAAGGTTAGATTGTGGCAAGGGTGGCTGATATCACTATGGCTCTTCAATTTATGTGTGGATGAGGTAGTGAGGGAGGTATATGTGAGAGTCTTGGAGGGGCGAGTATGCAGTCTGTAGGGGATGAAGGGAGCAGAGGAGTGAGTCAGTTTTTTTTTGCTAATGACAACACTCGTCGCAAATTCGATTGGGAAACTGGAGAAGTTGGTGAATGAACTTGAAAAAAGTATGTGAAAGTAGGAAGCTGAGAGTAAATGTGAATACAAGCAAGGTTATTAGGTTTAGCAGGATTGAGGGACAGGTTATTTGCGGTGTGAGTTTGAATGGAAAAAACATTGAGGAAGTGAAGTCTTTTAGATGCCTGTGAGTGGACATAGCAATAAATGGAACTATGGAAGCGGAAGTGAGTCATAGGGTGGAGGAATGAGTGAAGGTTCTGGAAGTGATGAAGAATGTTCGGAAAGA
Organism: Panulirus ornatus; assembly: GCF_036320965.1. Lineage (NCBI taxonomy): Eukaryota > Metazoa > Arthropoda > Malacostraca > Decapoda > Palinuridae > Panulirus > Panulirus ornatus. The sequence goes on along the minus strand of NC_092242.1, from coordinate 29,120,420 downwards.
GAAGTTGTAATCTAAGAGGGCAAAAGTTAATGTGTTTAACCGAATATTAGAACCAACAATATCATATGAATGCGTAGCTTAGGCTACAGATGAGTATGTGCATAGGAGGGAAATGGGGTTTGTTGGCAATATATGGTACGAGCTGGTTTGATGGACTGTGGATGAGAGAGCTGAAGAGAGTGTGCAGAGATGGTTTGGGTATGTGGAGACAATGCAAGAGAAGAGGTTGAAAAAGGAAGTATATGTGACAAAAGTGAAGGGGATGAGAAGACGGATGAGACCAAATTGAAGGTGGAAGGATGTGGAGAAAAAGATTTTAAGTGATCGGGGCCAGAACATGCAGGAGAGTGAAAGCGTGCCCTGGATAGAGTGAGTTGGAATGATGTAGCATACTGTGGCCGACATGCTGGCAGTGGACTGAAGCAGGGTATGGAAAGGATCCAGGATAACCATGGAAAGGTCTGTGGGGCCTGGTTGTGTATAGGGAGCTTTGGTGCCAAAGTGTTGCACATGACAGCTAAAGAATGGATGTGAGCGACTGCGACCTTTCTTTTCGTCTGTTCCTAACGCCTACCTCGGGACGTGAGAAATGGCGCTCGAATTTGCTCAAGAGACAAGAGATAGTGAAAGCTTTGTGGAAGATGAAATCCGGCAAGTCGGCGGGTTTGGATGGTATTGCAGTTGAATTCATTTATCAAGAAAGGGGGTGACTGTGTTGATTACTTACTCAACCAAACCACCTCACACCACACACTGTCCTCAAACATTTCGTTTCCAATACATCCACCTTCCTCCGCACAACCCTATCTATAGCCCATGCCTCGCAACCAAATCATATCAGTGGAATTACTATTCCTTCAAACATACTCAGTATTGCTTTCCAAGATAACGTTCTCTCTTTCTATACATTCTTCATCGTTCCCAGAACTTTCGTCCCCTCCCCAACTTCCAAGGTTCCCCTCGCTGCTAAGTCCACTCACAGACATCTAAATAATTTCACTTCCTCCAATTCTTCTTCATTCATACTTACATCCCAACTAACTTGTCCCTAACCCTACTGAACCTAATCACCTTGCTCTTATTCACATTTATTCTCAACTTTCTCCTTCACACACTTCTCCAAACTCAGCCACTTCGCAGGCCCTCTCATTCCCAACAGACTGCATACTCGCCCCTCCCTCCAAAATTCTTGCATTTACCTCCCTAATCACTTCATCCTTAAACGAACTGAACAACCATATGGACATCACACACCCCTGCCACAGACCTACCTTCATTAGGAACCAATCACTCTCCTCTCTTCCTACTCGAACACATGCCTTACATCCATGGTAAAAACTTTTCACTGCTTCTAGCAGCTTACCTACCACCCCATATACTCTTAAGATCTTCCATAAAGCATTACTATCAACCCTAACATATGCCTTCTCCAGATCCATAAATGCTACATACAAATCCATCTGTTTTTCTGAGTAGCTCTCACACAAATTCTTCAAAGCAAACTCCTGAGCCACACATCTTCTACCACTTTTGAAACCACACTGCTCCTCCCCAATATGATATTCTGTACATGCCTTCACCCTCTCGATCAATACCCTCCCATACAACTTACTAGGTATACTCAATAAACTTATGCCTCCGTACAGTGAACACTCACGTTTATCCCCTTTGCCTATATTCATTAGAAATATACATGTATTCCACCAATCCTCAGGCGCTTCACCATGAACCAAACATACACTGAATTTCTTTACCAACCGGTCAAAAACCTCGTTTCTTCATAAATTCAAGCAATACCACCCAATCTAGATGACTTGCCGCATTACGTCTTCCTCAAGGCTCCCACCACGTCTTCTCTCTTCACCAAACCACTCTCTATGGCTCACTTCGCATGCTATTCCGACCAAAACACCTTGCATCTGCTGCTCTATCCTTGAAAATGCTCACGTCATCACTACCTGTTATCATTTCTCTTTTAGCCCTCTTTGACGATATTTCCATTTGTTTTCTTGTTTATTTTGCACATTAACTACCTCCTTCCAAATTATCTTTTCATTCTCCTTAAGATTTAATTGTACTCTCTCACTCCAACTTTCATTTGCTGTCTTTTACAACCCCTGCACCTTCCTCCTGACCAACTGCAGCTTTCTTTCATACATATCTCAATCATCTGCAATCCTTCCCTGTAAGTACCGCCCAAACGCCTCTCTCTTCCGCATGTAACTACTTCATCCCACCACCCACTACCCATTCTAATCTGAACGCCTCCTTTTGATACATAAGTTACCCTATACCTGTCTATCTATCTATCTATCTATCTATCTATCTATATATATATATATATATATATATATATATATATATATATATATATATTTTTTTTTTTTTTTTTTTGCCGCTGTCTCCCGCGTTTGCGAGGTAGCGCAAGGAAACAGACGAAAGAAATGGCCCAACCCCCCCCCCATACACATGTATATACATACGTCCACACACGCAAATATACATACCTACACAGCTCTCCATGGTTTACCCCAGACGCTTCACATGCCTTGATTCAATCCACTGACAGCACGTCAACCCCGGTATACCACATCGCTCCAATTCACTCTATTCCTTGCCCTCCTTTCACCCTCCTGCATGTTCAGGCCCCGATCACACAAAATCTTTTTCACTCCATCTTTCCACCTCCAATTTGGTCTCCCTCTTCTCTGTTCCCTCCACCTCCGACACATATATCCTCTTGGTCAATCTTTCCTCACTCATTCTCTCCATGTGACCAAACCATTTCAAAACACCCTCTTCTGCTCTCTCAACCACGCTCTTTTTATTTCCACACATCTCTCTTACCCTTACGTTACTTACTCGATCAAACCACCTCACACCACACATTGTCCTCAAACATCTCATTTCCAGCACATCCATCCTCCTGCGCACAACTCTATCCATAGCCCACGCCTCGCAACCATACAACATTGTTGGAACCACTATTCCTTCAAACATACCCATTTTTGCTTTCCGAGATAATGTTCTCGACTTCCACACATTCTTCAAGGCTCCCAGAATTTTCGCCCCCTCCCCCACCCTATGATCCACTTCCGCTTCCATGGTTCCATCCGCTGCCAGATCCACTCCCAGATATCTAAAACACTTCACTTCCTCCAGTTTTTCTCCATTCAAACTCACCTCCCAATTGACTTGACCCTCAACCCTACTGTACCTAATAACCTTGCTCTTATTCACATTTACTCTTAACTTTCTTCTTCACACACTTTACCAAACTCAGTCACCAGCTTCTGCAGTTTCTCACATGAATCAGCCACCAGCGCTGTATCATCAGCGAACAACAACTGACTCACTTCCCAAGCTCTCTCATCCCCAACAGACTTCATACTTGCCCCTCTTTCCAAAACTCTTGCATTCACCTCCCTAACAACCCCATCCATAAACAAATTAAACAACCATGGAGACATCACACACCCCTGCCGCAAACCTACATTCACTGAGAACCAATCACTTTCCTCTCTTCCTACACGTACACATGCCTTACATCCTCGATAAAAACTTTTCACTGCTTCTAACAACTTGCCTCCCACACCATATATTCTTAATACCTTCCACAGAGCATCTCTATCAACTCTATCATATGCCTTCTCCAGATCCATAAATGCTACATACAAATCCATTTGCTTTTCTAAGTATTTCTCACATACATTCTTCAAAGCAAACACCTGATCCACACATCCTCTACCACTTCTGAAACCACACTGCTCTTCCCCAATCTGATGCTCTGTACATGCCTTCACCCTCTCAATCAATACCCTCCCATATAATTTACCAGGAATACTCAACAAACTTATACCTCTGTAATTTGAGCACTCACTCTTATCCCCTTTGCCTTTGTACAATGGCACTATGCACGCATTCCGCCAATCCTCAGGCACCTCACCATGAGTCATACATACATTAAATAACCTTACCAACCAGTCAACAATACAGTCACCCCCTTTTTTAATAAATTCCACTGCAATACCATCCAAACCTGCTGCCTTGCCGGCTTTCATCTTCCGCAAAGCTTTTACTACCTCTTCTCTGTTTACCAAATCATTTTCTCTAACCCTCTCACTTTGCACACCACCTCGACCAAAACACCCTATATCTGCCACTCTATCATCAAACACATTCAACAAACCTTCAAAATACTCACTCCATCTCCTTCTCACATCACCACTGCTTGTTATCACCTCCCCATTTGCGCCCTTCACTGAAGTTCCCATTTGCTCCCTTGTCTTACGCACTTTATTTACCTCCTTGCAGAACATCTTTTTATTCTCCCTAAAATTTAATGATACTCTCTCACCCCAACTCTCATTTGCCCTTTTTTCACCTCTTGCACCTTTCTCTTGACCTCCTGTCTCTTTCTTTTATACATCTCCCACTCAATTGCATTTTTTCCCTGCAAAAATCGTCCAAATGCCTCTCTCTTCTCTTTCACTAATACTCTTACTTCTTCATCCCACCACTTACTTATATATATATATATATATATATATATATATATATATATATATATATATATATATATATATATATATATATATATATATATAAGTATATATGTATACTTATACGCACATACACGTACATATACATACATACATACATACATACATACATACACATACACACACACACACACACACACACACACACACACACACACACACACACACACACACACATACAAAATGTTTTTCATTCCATCCTTCCACCTCCAATTTGGTCTTCCGCTTCACCTTGTTCCCTCCACCTCTGACACATTTATCCTCTTGGTCAATCTTTCCTCACTCATTCTCTCAGTAAATACACACCATTTCAACACAGCTTCTGCTCTATCATCCACACTTTATCTATTTCCACACATCTTTTTTACCCTTTCATTACTTTCTCGATCACACCACCTCAAACCACATATTGTTCCTAAATATTTGATATCCAATACATCCACCATCCTCCGCACAACCCTCTATATATCCCATGCCTTGCAATCATATAATAATATTGGAACTACTATTCATTCAAATACCATTTTTCTTCTCCGAGATAAGGTTCTCTCCTTCCACACATTCTTCATTGCTCTCAGAACCTTCGCCTCCTCCCCAACCCAATGACTCGTTTCTGCTTCCATGGTTCCATTCGCCATCAGGTCCACTCCCAGATATCAAAACACTTCACTTCCTCCAATTTTTCTCCATTCAAACTTACATTCCAACTAACTTGTCCCTCAACCACACTGAAATTAATAACATTGCTTTTATTCACATTTACTCTCTACTTTCTCCTTACAGACAGTCGTCCAAACTCAGTCACTATTTTCTGCAGTTTCTCACTTGAATCAGTCACCAATGCTGTATCATCGGCGAAAAATAACTGACACTTCCCAGGCCCTCTCATCCCCAACAGACTCACCCCCCTCTCCAAAACTCTTGCATTTACCTCCCTATCCGCCCAATCCTTAAACAAATTAAACAACCATGGGGACATCATACACCTTTCCTTAGACAGACCTTCACTGGGAATCAATAATTCTCCTCGCTTCCTACTTGTACACACGTCTTACACCCTTGAAAAACTTTCTCTTTGCTTCTAGCAGCTTACCTCCCACACCATATAGTCTTAAAACCCTCTACAAAGCATTCTTTATAAACCCTATTATATGCCTTCTCCAGATCCATAAGTACCTCATACAAATCCATCTGTTTTTCTAAATATTTCTCCCACATTCTTCAAACAAGCATCTGATCTACACATCCTCTAGCACTTCTGAAACTACACTGCTTCCCAAACGTATGCCCTGTACATGCCTTCATCCTCTCAATCAATACCCTCTCAAATAATTTTCCAGGTATACTCAACAGACTTATGCCTCTGTAGCTTGAACACTCACGTTTATCCCCTTTGCCTTTATACAATGGCATCACACTTACATTCTTCCAATCTCTAGGGACTTCACCATGGTCTATACTTACGTTGAATATTCTCACCAACAAATCAGCAACGTAGTCAATCCCTGTCTAAATAAATTCAACTGGAATACCAACCAATCCCACCTCCTTGCCGGATTTCATCTTTCGCAAGGCTTTCACCACCTCTTCTTTTTTCATCAAACCACTCTCCCTGACTTTTTTACTTCGCACACCACTCCGCCCAAAGCACCATACATCTGCCAGGCTATCGTTAAACAAATTGATAATCCCTCAAAATACTCACTCCATTTCCCGCTCACTCCATCACTACCTCTTATCATTCTCCCTTTTGTCCCCTACACCGATGTCTCCATTTGATCTCTTGTCTTTTGCGCTTTATTTACCTCTTTCGAAAACATCTTATATTCGCTAAAGTGTAATGATCCTCTCTCACCCCAACTCTCATTTGTCCTTTTTTCAGCTCTTGTACCTCTTGACCTAATACCGCTTTCTTTTATATATCTCTCAATCATTTTCCCTTGTAAATACCGCCCAAAAGCCTCTTTTTTTCTCTTTCACAAGCAACTTTACTTCTTCCTTCCACCACTCACTACATTTCATATTCTGCCCAACTTCCACCGTTTGCATACCACATGCATCTCTTGCACATGCGGAGGATGAAATTCGGCAGGAGGCGGGTTTGGATGGTATTGCAAAGGAATTCATTAAAAAAAGGGGTGACCGTCTTGTTGATTGGTTGGTGAAGATATTCACTGTATGTATGGACCACGGTGAAGTGCCTGAGGATTGGCGGCATGCATGCATAGTGCTATTGTACAAAGGCAAGGGGGATAAAGGTAAGTGTTCAAGCTAGAGAGGCATAAGCTTCTTGAGTATACCTGGAAAATTATTTGAGAGGGTATTGAATGATAGGATGAAGGCATGTACAGGGCATCCGACTGGGGAGGAGCAGTGTACTTTCAGAAATGGTTGAGGATGTGTAGATCAGGTGCTTGTTTGAAGAATGTGTGTGAAAAATACTTAAAAGCAGATGGATTTGTATGAGGCACTTATTGAACCGGAGAAGGCATATGAGGCATATGTTTGTTGAGTATTGCTGGGAAATCATGTGAGAGGGTATTGATTGAGAGGGTAAAGGCATGTACAGAGCATCAGATTGGGGAAGAGCAGTGTGGTTTCAGAAGTGGTAGAGGATGTGTGGATCAGGTGTTTGCTTTGAAGAATGTATGTGAAAAATGCTTAGAAAAACAGATGAATTTGTATGTTGCGTTTTTGGATCTGGAGAAGGCATACGATAGTGCAGATAGAGATGCTTTGTGGAAGGCTTTAAGAGTATATGGTGTTGGAGGTAGGTTGCCAGAAGGAGTGAAAAGTTTTTACCAGGGATGTAAGGCATGTGTACGAGTAGAAAGGGAGGAAAATGATTGGTTCCCAGTGAATGTCGGTTTGCGGCAGGGGTGTGTTATGTCTCCATGGTTGTTTAATTTGTTTATGGATGGGGTTGTTAGGGAGGTGAATGCAAGATTTCTGTAGAGAGGGGCAAGTATGCAGTCTGTTGTGGATGAGAGGTCCCAGGAAGTGAGTCAGTTGTTGTTTGGCGATGAAACAGCTCTAGTGGCTGATTCATGTAAGAAACTGCAGAAGTTGGTGACGGAGTTTGGGAAAGTGTGTGAAAGGATAAAGTTGAGAGAAAATGTGAATAAAAGCAAGGTTATTAGCTGCAGTAGGGTTGAGGGACAAATTAATTGGGATGTAAGTCTGGATGGAGAAAAATTGGAGGATGTGGAGTGTTTTAGATATATAGGAGTGGACTTAGCAGCGGATGGAACCATGTAAGCTGAAGTGAGTCACAGTCTGGGGTTGGTTCTGAGAGCGGTGAAGAATGTGTGGAAGGAGAGAACGTTATCTCGAAAAGCAAAAATGGGTATATTTGAAGGAATGGTAGTTCCAACAGTCACATGTTTACCAAATGGCGTCTTAGCTACGTCTCTTCGTTGTATATCAACTGACTTATATTTCTCTCTTGTATCTCCCCTGATGATGTGATTATTACACGAAAGTGCACTTGGGAACTTATCGTGCTTTAATTTCCCCATGGACTTATAGGAATACACTTGATCACACGCAAAATTGTGATTCTTTCCAATATAGTTTGATATATATATATATATATATATATATATATATATATATATATATATATATATATATATATATATGTATATATATATTTTTTTTTTTTTGCTTTGTCGCTGTCTCCCGCGTTTGCGAGGTACCGCAAGGAAACAGACAAAAGAAATGGCCCAACCCACCCCCATACACATATATATAAATACGTCCACACACGCAAATATACATACCTACGCAGCTTTCCATGGTTTACTCCAGACGCATGCCCTGATTCAATCCACTGACAGCACGTCAACCCCGGTATACCACATCGATCCAATTCACTCTATTCCTTGCCCTCTCACCCTCCTGCATGTTCAGGCCCCGATCACACAAAATCTTTTTCACTCCATCTTTCCACCTCCAATTTGGTCTCCCGCTTCTCCTCGTACCCTCCACCTCCGACACATATATCCTCTTGGTCAATCTTTCCTCACTCATTCTCTCCATGTGCCCAAACCATTTCAAAACACCCTCTTCTGCTCTCTCAACCACGCTCTTTTTATTTCCACACATCTCTCTTACCCTTACGTTACTTACTCGATCAAACCACCTCACACCACACATTGTCCTCAAACATCTCATTTCCAGCACATCCATCCTCCTGCGCACAACTCTATCCATAGCCCACGCCTCGCAACTATACAACATTCTTGGAACCACTATTCCTTCAAACATACCCATTTTTGCTTTCCGAGATAATGTCCTCGACTTCCACACATTCTTCAAGGCTCCCAGGATTTTCGCCCCCTCCCCCACCCTATGATCCACTTCCGCTTGCATGGTTCCATCCGCTGCCAGATCCACTCCCAGATATCTAAAACACTTTACTTCCTCCAGTTTTTCTCCATTCAAACTTACCTCCCAATTGACTTGACCCTCAACCCTACTGTACCTAATTACCTTGCTCTTATTCACATTTACTCTTAACTTTCTTCTTTCACACACTTTACCAAACTCAGTCACCAGCTTCTGCAGTTTCTCACATGAATCAGCCATCAGCGCTGTATCATCAGCGAACAACAACTGACTCACTTCCCAAGCTCTCTCATCCCCAACAGACTTCATACTTGCCCCTCTTTCCAAAACTCTTGCATTCACCTCCCTAACAACCCCATCCATAAACAGATTAAACAACCATGGAGACATCACACACCCCTGCCGCAAACCTACATTCACTGAGAACCAATCACTTTCCTCTCTTCCTACACGTACACATGCCTTACATCCTCGATAAAAACTTTTCACTGCTTCTAACAACTTGCCTTCCACACCATATATATATATATATATATATATATATATATATATATATATATATATATATATATATATATATATATATATATATATATATATATATACATATATATTCCTATGAGTCCTCGGGGAAAATGAATCACGAAAAGTTCCGAAGTGCACTTTCGTGTAATAATCACATCATCAGGGGAGACAGAAGAGAGAAATATAACAGTCAGTTGATATACATCGAAGAGACGAAGCTAGGACGCCATTTGGTAAACAAAGGACGTAAGAGGAGTGGGGGAGGAATGGCATGTATTTAGGGAAGCAGTGATGGCTTGCGCAAAAGATGCTTGTGGTATGAGAAGCGTGGGAGGTGGGCAGATTAGAAAGGGTAGTGAGTGGTGGGATGAAGAAGTAAGATTGTTAGTGAAAGAGAAGAGGGAGGCATTTGGACAATTTTTGCATTGAAATAATGCAAATGAGTGGGAGATGTATAAAAGAAAGTGGCAGGAGGTCAAGAGAAAGGTGCAAGAGGTGAAAAAGAGGGCAAATGAGAGTTGGGGTGAGAGAGTATCATTAAATTTTAGGAAGAATAAAAAGATGTTTTGGAAGGAGGCAAATAAAGTGCGTAAGACAAAGGAACAAATGGGAACTTCAGTGAAGGGGGCTAATGGAGAGGTGATAACAAGTAGTGGTAATGTGAGAAGGAGATGGAGTGAGTATTTTGAATGTTTGTTGAATGTGTTTGATGATAGAGTGGTAGATATAGGGTGTTTTGGTCGAGGTGGTGTGCAAAGTGAGAGGGTTAGGGAAAATGATTTCGTAAACAGAGAAGAGGTAGTAAAAGCTTTGCGGAAGATGAAAGCCGGCAAGGCAGCGCGTTTGGATGGTATTGCAGTGGAATTTATTAAAAAAGGGGGTGACTGTATTGTTGACTGGCTGGTAAGGTTATATAATGTATGTATGATTCATGGTGAGGTGCCTGAGGATTGGCGGAATGCTTGCATAGTGCCATTGTACGAGGGCAAAGGGGATAAGAGTGAGTGCTCAAATTACAGAGGTATAAGTTTGTTGAGTATTCCTGGTAAATCATATGGGAGGGTATTGATTGAGAGGATGAAGGCATGTACAGAGCAACAGATTGGGAAAGAGCAGTGTGGTTTCAAAAGTGGTAGAGGATGTGTGGATCAGGTGTTTGCTTTGAAGAATGTATGTGAGAAATACTTAGAAAAGCAAATGGATTTGTATGTAGCATTTATGGATCTGGAGAAGGCTTATGATAGAGTTGATAGAGATGCTCTGTGGAAGGTATTAAGGATATATGGTGTGGGAGGCAAGTTGTTAGAAGCAGTGAAAAGTTTTTATCGAGGATGTAAGGCATGTGTACGTGTAGGAAGAGAGGAAAGTGATTGGTTCTCAGTGAATGTATGTTTGCGGCAGGGGTGTGTGATGTCTCCATGGTTGTTTAATTTGTTTATGGATGGGGTTGTTAGGGAGGTGAATGCAAGAGTTTTGGAAAGAGTGGCAAACATGCAGTCTGTTGTGGATGAGAGAGCTTGGGAAGTGAGTCAGTTGTTGTTCGCTGTTGATATAGCGCTGATGGCTGATTCATGTAAGAAACTGCAGAAACTAGTGACTGAGTCTGGTAAAGTGTGTGAAAGAAGAAAGTTAAGAGTAAATGTGAATAAGAGTAAGGTTATTAGGTACAGTAGGGTTGAGGGTCAAGTCAATTGGGAGGTAAGTTTGAATGGAGAAAAACTGGAGGAAGTAAAAGTGTTTTTGATATCTGGGAGTGGATCTGGCAGCGGATGGAACCATGGAAGCGGAAGTGAATCATAGGGTGGGGGAGGGGGCGAAAATCCTGGGAGCCTTGAAGAATGTGTGGAAGTCGAAAACATTATCTCGGAAAGCAAAAAGGGCTATGTTTGAAGGAATAGTGGTTCCAACAATGTTGTATGGTTGCGAGGCGTGGGCTATGGATAGAGTTGTGCGCAGGAGGGTGGATGTGCTGGAAATGAGATGTTTGAGGACAATATGTGGTGTGAGGTGGTTTGATCGAGTAAGTAATGTAAGGGTAAGAGAGATGTGTGGTAATGAAAAGAGTGTGGTTGAGAGAGCAAAAGGGGGTGTTTTGAAATGGTTTGGGCACATGGAGAGAATGAGTGAGGAAAGATTGACCAAGAGGATTTATGTGTCAGAGGTGGAGGGAACGAGGAGAGGTGGGAGACCAAATTGGAGGTGAAAAGATGGAGTGAAAAAGATTTTGAGTGATCGGGGCCTGAACTTGCAGGAGGGTGAAATGCGTGCAAGGAATAGAGTGAATTGGAACGATGTGGTATACCGGGGTCGACTTGCTGTCAATAGATTGAACCAGGGCATATGAAGCGTCTGGGGTAAACCATGGAAAGTTGTGTGGGGCCTGGATGTGGAAAGGGAGCTGTGGTTTCAGTGCATTATTACATGGCAGCTAGAAACTGAGTGTTAACGAATGGGGCCTTTGTTGTTTATTTCCTAGCGCTACCCCGCACACATGAGGGGGGAGGGTGTTGTTATTCCATGTGTGGCGGGGTATATGTGTCAGAAGTGGAGGGAACAAAGAGAAGTGGGAGACCAAATTGGAGGTGGAAAGATGGAGTGAAAAAGATTTTGAGCGATCAGGGCCTGAACATACAGTAGGGTGAAAGGTAAGGAAAGTTCTGTGGGTCCTGGATGTGGAAAGGGAGCTCTGGTTTCGGTGCATTATTCAATCTTTCCTCACTCATTCTCTGCATGTGACCAGACCATTTCAAAACAACCTCTTCTGCTCTCTCAAACACAGTCTTTTTATTACCACTCATGTGTCTTACCCTTTCATTACTTACTCGATCAAACCACCTCACACTACATATTGTCCTCAAACATTTCAATTCCAACACATTTACCCTCCTCCGCACAACCCTATGTATAGTCCATGGCTCACAACCATATAACGTTGTTGGAACCACTATTCCTTCAAATACACCCATTTTTGCTCTCCGAGGTAATGTTGTCGCCTTCCACACATTCTTCAACGCTCCAAGAAACTTTGCCCCCTCCCCCACCCTGTGACTAACTTTTGCTTCCATAGTTCTATCCGCTGCTAAATTCACTCCCAGATATCTAAAACACTTCACATCTCCCAATTTTTCTCTATTCAAACTTACCTCCCAATTTCCTTGTCCCTCAACCCTACTGAACCTAATAACCTGGTTCTTATTCACATTCGCTCTCAACTTTCTTCCTTCAAACACTTTACCAAACTCAGTCACCAACTTCTGCAGTTTCTCACACGAATCAGTCAGTAGCGCTGTATCATCAGCGAATAAAAACTGGCTCACTTACCAAGCCCACTCAGCCACAACAGACTGCATACTTGCCCTTCTCTCCAAAACACTTGAATTCACCTCCCTAACAACCCCATCCATAAACAAATTAAACAACCATGGAGACATCATGCAACCCTGCTGCAAACCGACATTCACTGAGAGCCATTCACTTTCTTCTCTTCCTACTCGTGCACATGCCTTGCATCCTTGATAAAAACTTTTCACTGCTTCTAGCAACTTACCTCCCACACCATATACTCATAATAACTTCCACAGAGCATCTCTATCAACTTTATCATATGCCTTCTCCAGATCCATAAACGCTACATACAAATCCATCTGTTTTTCTTATTATTTTTCTCATACATTCTTGAAAGCAAACACCTGATCCACACATCCTCTACTACTTCTGAAGCCACACTGCTCTTCCCTAATCTGATGCTCTGTACATCCCTCTACCTTTTCGATCACTACCCTCCCGTGTAATTTCCCAGGAATACTCAACAAACTTACACATCTGTAATTTGAGCACTCACCTTTATCCCCTTTGCCCTTGTACAATGGCACTATGCATGCATTCCGCCAATCCTCAGGCACTTCACCATGAACCATACATACACTGAATATCCTTACCAACCAGTCAACAACACAGTCACCCTCTTTTTTGATAAATTCCACTGCAATACCATTCAAACCCGCCGCCTTGCCGGCTTTCATCTTCTGCAAAGCTTTCCCTACTTCTTCTCTGTTTACCAAACCATTTTCCCTGACCCTCTCACCTCGCACACCACCTCGACCAAAACATCATATATCTGCCACTCTATCATCAAACACATTCAACAGACCTTCAAAAGGCTCACTCCACCTCCTTCTCATTTCACCACTACTTGTTATTATTTCCTCATTAGCCCCCTTCACCGATATTCCCATTTGTTCTCTTGTCTTACGCACTTTATTTACCTCCTTCCAAAACATCTTTTCATTCTCTCTAAAATTTAATGATACTTTCTCACCCCATCTAACATATATATGTCCTTCGTGTATATTCGTTTGTGGACATAATTGCATTTTTGATCTTTGTTTTATGCACAGTCATGTGTATCTTGTGGGTGAAGATTATTTCAACGTCCTTGATTACATTTTCATGACCTTCATATGCAAAATTTGGGAAGGTCACGTTAGCCGGGGTAAGGTCATACGCTTAGGCAGCCACCTACCCAACCACCAGTAAAATGAAACCTTCCCTTCAGCTGTAGCCCCCAGGGAACTCAGGTGTGGGGGCCAGGGACCTCTAGTATGGGAGTCTGGAATCTCCGGGACGGGCGCTAGGGACCTCATATATAGAGTCTAGGGACATCAGGTGTAGGGACCAGGTACCTCAGGTGAGGGGAAAGGGACCTATGGTGTGGGGGGCCAGGGACCTCATCTGGGTTAGGGGAGGAGAAGGACAGGAACCTCAGGAGTGGGGGCCAGGGACCTCCAGTGTGTATGTGTTAGGGGGAGGGGGAGGCTACGGAGTTGAGTTCATACCTTCTCTCCTGATGAAGGTTTACGAGAGAGTAGAATAATATGGCCGTTAGAGCGGCTGCCGTAGAGCCTTGCCCCTACAGCAGTGTTGTGTAGCCGCAGCAGGTGATAAATACCTGCTGGAGAGCCACGCTACTGTAGACGGGTTGGAATGTATGTATTATGTAAATACTGAATTCTACATTAAAGTCTGCTATATACTGATTATATGGCGGATGACGGCCTGTGAGTATGATGGAGTTGTTGGCGCCCCTTTACCTGTGTTAGAGAATGACACCTGCAGGTTTTACATTACTTCTTGATGATAGGGCTAGCTCACAACCCACCACCACCGGCAAGGCAGGAGTGGGCTAGCTCACAACCCACCACCACCGGCAGGGCAGGAGTGGGCTAGCTCACAGCCCACCACCACCAGCAGGGCAGGAGTAGGCTAGCTCACAACCCACCACCACCAGCAGGGCAGGAGTAGGCTAGCTCACAATCCACCACCACAGGGAGGGCAGGAGTGGGTTAGCTCACAACCCACCACCAGCGGCAGGGCAGGAGTAGGCTAGCTCACAACCCACCACCACCGGCAGGGCAGGAGTGGGGTAGCTCACAACCCACCACCACCGGCAGGGCAGGGGTGGGCTAACTCACAACCCATCACCACCGGCAAGGCAGGAGTGGGCTAGCTCACAACCCACCACCACCAATAAGGCAGGAGTGGGCTAGCTCACAACCCGCCACCACCGGCAGGGCAGGAGTGGACTAGCTCACAACCCACCACCACCGGCAAGGCAGGAGTGGGCTAGCTCACAACCCACCACCACCAATAAGGCAGGAGTGGGCTAGCTCACAACCCACAACCACAAGCAGGGCATGGGTGGGCTAGCTCACAACCCACCTCCACCGGCAGAGCAGGAGTGGGCTAGCTCACAAACCACCACCACAGGCAGGGCAGGAGTGGGCTAGCTCACAACCCACCACCACCGGCAGGGCAGGAGTGGACTAGCTCACAACCCACCACCACAGGCAGGGCAGGAGTGGGCTAGCTCACAACCCACCACCACCGGCAGGGCAGGAGTGGGCTAGCTCACAACCCACCACCACAAGCAGGGCATGGGTGGGCTAGCTCACAACCCACCACCACCGGCAGAGCAGGAGTGGGCTAGCTCACAAACCACTACCACAGGCAGGGCAGGAGTGGGCTAGCTCACAACCCACCACCACCGGCAGGGCAGGAGTGGACTAGCTCACAACCCACCACCACAGGCAGGCAGGAGTGGGCTAGCTCACAACCCACCACCACCGGCAGGGCAGGAGTGTACTAGCTCACAACCCACCACCACCGGCAGGGCAGGAGTGGGCTAGCTCGCAACCCACCACCACCGGCAGGGTAGGAGTGGGCTAGCTCACAACCCACCACCACCGGCAGGGCAAGAGTGGGCTAGCTCGCAACCCACCACCAACGGCAGGGCAGGAGTGGGCTAGCTGACAACCTACCACGACCGGCAGGGCAGGAGTGGGCAAGCTCACAACTCACAACCACCAATAAGGCAGGAGTGGGCTAGCTCACAGCCCACCACCACTGGCATGGCAGGAGTGGGCTAGCTCACAACGCACCACCACTAGCAGGGCAGGAGTGGGCTAGCTCACAACCCACCACCACTGGCAGGGCAGGAGTGGGCTAGCTCACAACCCACCACCATTAGCAGTGCAGGAGTGGACTAGCTCACAACCCACCACCACCGACAAGGCAGGAGTGGGCTAGCGCGCAACCCACCAGCACAGGCAGACCAGGAGTGGGCTAGCTCACAACCCACCACCACAGAAAGGGCAGGAGTGGGCTAGCTCACAACCCACCACCACAGGCAGGACAGGA
This sequence comes from Panulirus ornatus, assembly GCF_036320965.1. Taxonomy (NCBI): domain Eukaryota; kingdom Metazoa; phylum Arthropoda; class Malacostraca; order Decapoda; family Palinuridae; genus Panulirus; species Panulirus ornatus. Next base: position 29,104,287 of record NC_092242.1, on the reverse strand, counting down.
GTGGGCTTGCTCACAACCCACCACGACAGGCAGGGTAGGAGTGGGCTAGCTCACAGCCCACTACCACCGGCAGGGCAGGAGTGGGCTAGCTCAAAACCCATCACCACAAGCAGGGCAGGAGTGGGCTAGCTCATAACCCACCACCACTAGCAGGGCAGGAGTGGGCTAGCTCACAACCCATCACCACAAGCAGGGCAGGAGTGGGCTAGCTCATAACCCACCACCACTAGCAGGGCAGGAGTGGGCTAGCTCATAACCCACCACCACTAGCAGGGCAGGAGTGGGATAGCTCGCAACCCACCACCACAGGCAGGGCAGGAGTGGGCTAGCTTACAACCCACCACCAACGGCAGGGCAGGAGTGGGCTAGCTCACAACCCACCACCACCGACAAGGCAGGAGTGGGCTAGCTGACAACCTACCACGACCGGCAGGGCAAGAGTGGGGTAGCTCACAACCCACCACCACCGGCAGGATAGGAGTGGGCTAGCTCACAACCCACAAACACTAATAAGGCAGGAGTGGGCTAGCTCACAACCCGCCACCACCGGCAGGGCAGGAGTGGGCTAGCTCACAACCCGCCACCACCGGCAGGGCAGGAGTGGGCTAGCTCATTACCCACCGCCACCGGCAGGGCAAGAGTGGGTTAGCTCGCAACCCACCATCACCGGCAGGGCAGGAGTGGGCTAGCTCACAACCCACCACCACTGGCATGCAGGGCAGGGGTGGGCTAGCTCATAACCCACCACCATCGGCAGGAGAGGATTGGGCTAGCTCAAACTCCACCACCACCGGCAAGACAAGAGTGAGGCAGTTCGCCACCAATTGCCACTCAGGAACATGGACAAGTTAGTTAAGGTGCCACTCCTCCTACACACCCTACAACTTATGTCTAATTTGTAATCAGTTTTCGTCGTACTTCATCAAAGCTCTTTGTGTGAGGATTTGTCTCTCGCACTGCATAAGCGGCCAGCACTCCACTACCACCCACAAGGTGCTTATACTGATCCATCCGGACAGATAATGATTATATCTAAATATGCATCTGTTAAACAGATTACTAGGTGTTGCCACACCTACTAAAAGGATTTTCCCCTGTGTGAGTAACTTGCCATGCGACCAGTTTGCCACGTATACCGTCTGACTGTTCGATGTTGTTGTACCAACATGATTCTAAATTCCACCTTTGCTCTACACACACAACAATTAATGGTGATCCACCTTTACTCCACACACACACACCAACATAATGTTAACCTAAAAATACTCCACACACACCAAAATAATGCTAAGCCACCTTTACTTCACACGAAAGATATAATGCTAATCTGCCTTTACTCCACACGCACCAACATAATGCTGGTCCAGCTTTACTCCACACACACACCAACACAAAGTCCAGCTCTACTCCACACATGTAATGCTAGTCCAGCAAATGGCAGGTGGTAGATGGCAGGTGGCGGGTGATGAGCGACAGGTGGCATATGGCAGGTGGCAGGTGGCGGGTGATTTGTGGTATGTGGCGGGTGGAAATTGGCGGATGGCAGGTGGGATATTGTCCTTTGGAAGCTGATTTGAGTTTTCTTACGTCATGTGTAGGTGCGTCTTTGATTCATCATCCAGGTCACGTGATGTGACGGAGATCTCATTGCACCATTGGTTGGTCTGAAATAGGAAACTTTTCCACCCTGTGGCTGAGTGGATAACACATTGATCTACCACACAATGATCCTATGTTCCCTGCATGTCGTAGAAGGCGACAGAATGGGGCGGGAGCGGGGGACTGGAAGCACTACCTTCTTGTTTTTCAATTTTAAAGGAGGATACAGAAGAATGAGTAAAGCGGAGAGTGCTCATCCTCCTCGAAGGCTCAGAGTGGGGTGTCTGAATGTGTGTGGATGTAACCAAGATGAGAAGAAAGGAGAGATAGGAAGTGAGTTTGAGGAAAGAAACCTGGTTGTTCTGTCTCTGAGTGAAACGAAGCTCAAGGGGAAAGGGGAAGAATGGTTTGGGAATGTCTTGGGAGTAAAGTTAGGAGTTGGTGAGAGGACAAGAGCTAAGGAAGGAGTAGTATTACTCCTGAAGCAGGTGTTGTTGGAGTGTGTGATAGAGTGTAAGAAAGTGAATTCTAGATTCATGTAGGTAAAACTGAAAGTGGCTGAGGAGGGATGGGTGATTGATTATTGGTGTTTATGCGCCTGGTCATAAAAAGAAAGATCATGGGTGGAAAGTAGTTTGGGAGCAGCTGAGTGAGTGTAGCCTTTTTGATGCACGAGACCGGGTATTTGTGATAGGTGATTTGATGTGGCAGTTGAGGGTATAATTGGTGCGCATAGGGTATTCACTGTTTTGAATGGAAAGGGTGAAGAACTGTGGAGTTGTGTGCCGTAAAAAGACTGGTGATTGGGAATATCTGGTTTAAAAAGCGAGACATACACAAGTATACATATGTGAGCAGGAGAGATAATCAATGGGCATTATTAGATTACATATTGATTAATCGGTGTGTGAAGAAGAGACTTTTGGATGTAGATGTGCTGACAGGGGCAGGTGGTGGCATGTCTGATCACTATCTTGTGGAGGCGAGGGTGAAGCTTTGTAGAGGTTTGGCAAAAGACGAGACAATGTTGGGAAGAAGAGAGTGGGGATAGTAAGTGGGCTTGGAATGGAGTCTTGTGTGAAGAAATACCACGAGAGATTGAGTGATGAATGGAAAAAGATGCGAGCAAATGAAGCGAGGAGAGTGGATGAGGAATGGGATGTATTTAGGTAAGCAGTGATGGCATATGCAAGAGATGTATGTGGCATGTGAAAGGTGGGAGGTGAGCGGATTAAAAAGGGCAGTGACTGTTGGGATGAAGAAGCAAAGCTGCCAGTGAAAGAGGAAATAGAGGCGTTTGGGCTATACTTACGAGGAAGTAGTGCAAATGGTTGGAAGATGTATAAAAGAAAGTCTGGAGTACAAGAGGGAGAGCAGGGGTTGAAAATAGAAGGCAGGTGAGAGTTGGGATGAGAAAGTATAATCAAATTTAGGGAGAATAAAAGGTTTTTTGGAAAGAGGCAAATAATATGTGAAAGACAGAAGTGCAAATGAGGACATTGGCGAATGTAGCAAAATGGGAAGTGATAGCAGTATGAATAGAGTGTGGAGATGGAGTATTTGAAAGATCGTTAAATGAGTTTGATGATGGAGTGGTAGATGTAGGGTGGTTAGGTCAGGGTGATATGCAAAGTGAGGGATTCAGGAAAAGTGGTATGGTGAAAAGAGAAGAGGTGATGAGAGAGTTACGGAGGATGAAATCCGGTAAGGTGGCGGGAATGGATAGTATTATCAAATGATGAGATGACTGTGTTGATTGGTTGGTAAGAATATTCACCGTATATATGGATCATAGTGAAGTGCTTGAGGATTGGAGGAATGCATATATAATGCCTTTGTATAAAGGCAATGGGGATAGATGTGTTTTCAAACTATTGAGGCATACATTTGTTGAGTACACCTGGAGAAGTATATAGGGAGAAGTGTGGTTTCAGAAGTGGTAGAGGATGTGTGGATTAGACGCTTGCTTTGAAGAAGGTGTTTGAGAAATACTTAGAAAAAACAGATGGACTTGTACGTGGTATTTATAGATTTTAAGAAAGCATATGATAGGGTCGATAGAAATGTTTTGTGGAAGGTATTAAGAATATATTGTGTTAGAAGTAAGCCGCTAGAAGTAAGGCTTGTGTACGAGTAGGAAGAGAGGAGAGTGACTAGTTCCCAGTGCAAGTCAGTCTGCGGCAAGGGTGCGTGTTGTCACTATAGTTGTTGAATTTGTTTATGAATGAGAGTATGAGGGAGGAAATGAAATGTTTGAGGACAATGTGTGGTGTGAGATGGTTTGCTCGAGTAAGTAATGAAAGTGTAAGAGAGATGTGTAGTAACAAGAAAAAGGTTTGGTTGACAGAGCAGAAAAGGATGTATTGAAAGTGTTTGGACATATAGATAGAATGAGTGACGAATGGTTGATAAAGAGGATATATACGTCAGAAGTGGAGGGAACAAGGAGAAGCAGAAGACCAAATTGAGGTGGGAGGATGGAGTGAAAAAGATTTTGAACGATTGGGGCCTCAGCACGCAGGAAGATGTAATGCATGTTCTGAATAGAGTGAATTGGAACGAAGTAGTATACTGGGGTCGATGTGCCGTCAATGGACTGAACCAGAGCATGTGAAATGTCTGAAACAAATCATGGAAAGTTTTGTGGGGCCTTGATGTGGATAGGGAGCAGTGGTTTCGACGCATTACACATGACAGCTAGAGAATGGATGTGAACGGATGTGGCCTTTCTTCGTCTGCGTCTTGAGAATGATAATGATGATTATAATGATATATATATATATATATATATATATATATATATATATATATATATATATATATATATACATATATATATATATATATATATATATATATATATATATATATATATATATATATATATATACATATATATATATATGCACATGGGCATGAGGATCATGAGAGGCAAGAGTTTTGGGAGCAGCTGAATGAGTGTGTTAGTGGTTTTGATGCACAAAACCGGGTTATAGTGATGGGTGATTTGAATGCAAAGGTGAGTAATGTGGCAGTTGAGGGAATAATTGGTATACATGGAGTGTTCAGTGTTGTAAATGGAAATGGTGAAAATCTTGTAGATTTATGTGCTGAAAAAGGACTGGTGATTGGGAATACCTGGTTTAAAAAGCGAGATATACATAAGTATACGTATGTAAGTAGGAGAGATGGCCAGAGAGCGTTATTGGATTACGTGTTAATTGATAGACGCACGAAAGAGAGACTTTTGGATGTTAATGTGCTGAGAGGTGCAACTGTAGGGATGTCTGATCATTATCTTGTGGAGGCGAAGGTGAAGACTTGTGGGGGTTTTCAGAAAAGAAGAGAGAATGTTGGGGTGAAGAGAGTGGTGAGGGTAAGTGAGCTTGGGAAGGAGACTTGTGTGAGGAAGTACCAGGAGAGACTGAGTACAGAATGGAAAAAGGTGAGAACAAAGGAGGTAAAGGGAGGGGGGAGATATGGGATGTATTTAGGGAAGCAGTGATGGCTTGCGCAAAAGATGCCTGTGGCATGAGAAGCGTGGGAGGTGGGTTGATTAGAAAAGGTAGTGAGTGGTGGGATGAAGAAGTAAGATTATTAGTGAAAGAGAAGAGAGAGGCATTTGGACAATTTTTGCAGGGAAAGAATGCAAATGAGTGGGAGAGGTATAAAAGAAAGAAGCAGGAGGTCAAAAGAAAGGTGCAAGAGGTGAAAAAGAGGGCAAATGAGAGTTGGGGTGAGAGAGTATCATTAAATTTCAGGGAGAATACAAAGATGTTTTGGAAGGAGGTAAATAAAGTGCGTAAGACAAGGGAGCAAATGGGAACTTCAGTGAAGGGGGCTAATGAGGAGGTGATAACGAGTAGTGGTGATGTGAGAAGGAGATGGAGTGAGTATTTTGAAGGTTTGTTGAATGTGTTTGATGATTGAGTGGCAGATATAGGGTGTTTTGGTCGAGGTGGTTTGCAAAGTGAGAGGGTTAGGGAAAATGATTTGGTAAATAGAGAAGAGGTAGTAAAAGCTTTACGGAAGATGAAAGCCGGCAAGGCAGCAGGTTTGGATGGTATTGCAGTGGAATTTATTAAAAAAGGGGGGTGACTGTATTGTTAACTGGTTGGTAAGGTTATTCAATGTATGTACGATTCATGGTGAGGTGCCTGAGGATTGGTGGAATGCTTGCATAGTGCCATTGTGCAAAGGCAAAGGGGATAAGAGTGAGTGCTGAAATTACAGAGGTATAAGTTTGTTGAGTATTCCTGGTAAATCATATGGGAGGGTATTGATTGAGAGGGTGAAGGCATGTACAGAACATCAGATTGGGGAAGAGCAGTGTGGTTTCAGAAGTGGTAGAGGATGTGTGGATCAGGTGTTTGCTTTGAAGAATGTATGTGAGAAATACTTAGAAAAACAAATGGATTTGTATTTAGCATTTATGGATCTGGAGAAGGCATATGATAGAGTTGATATAGATGCTCTGTGGAAGGTTTTAAGAATATATAGTGTGGGAGGCAAGTTGTTAGAAGCAGTGAAAAGTTTTTATCGAGGATGTAAGGCACGTGTACGTGTAGGAAGAAAGGAAAGTGATTGGTTCTCAGTGAATGTAGGTTTGCGGCAGGGGTGTGTGATGTCTCCATGGTTGTTTAATTTGTTTATGGATGGGGGTTGTTAGGGAGGTGAATGCGAGAGTTTTGGAAAGAGGGGCAAGTATGCAGATTGTTGTGGATGAGAGAGCTTGGGAAGTGAGTCAGTTGTTGTTCGCTGATGTTACAGCGCTGGTGGCTGATTCATGTAAGAAACTGCAGAAACTGGTGACTGAGTTTGGTAAAGTGTGTGAAAGAATAAAGTTAAGAGTAAATGTGAATAAGAGCATGGTTATTAGGTACAGTAGGGTTGAGGGTCAAGTCAACTGGGATGTAAGTTTGAATGGAGAAAAACTGGAGGAAGTAAAGTGTTTTAGATATCTGGGAGTGGATCTGGCAGCGGATGGAACCATGGAAGCGGAAGTGAATCATAGGGTGGGGGAGGGGGCAAAAATTCTGGGAGCCTTGAAGAGTGTTTGGAAGTCGAGAACATTATCTCGGAAAGCAAAAATGGATATGTTTGAAGGAATAGTTGTTCCAACAATGTTGTATGGTTGCGAGGCGTCGGCTATGGATAGAGTTGTGCGCAGGAGGGTGGATGTGCTGGAAATGAGATGTTTGAGGACAATATGTGGTGTGAGGTGGTTTGATCGAGTTAGTAATGTAAGGGTAAGATAGATTTGTGGAAATAAAAATAATGTGGTTGAGAGAGCAGAAGAGGGTGTTTTGAAATGGTTTGGGCACATGGAGAGAATGAGTGAGGAAAGATTGACCAAGAGGATATATATGTCAGAGGTGGAGGGAACGAGGAGAAGTGGGAGACCAAATTGGAGGTGGAAAGATGGAGTGAAAAAGATTTTGAGTGATCAGGGCCTGAACATGCAGGAGGGTGAAAGGAGGGCAAGGAATAGAGTGAATTGGAACGATGTGGTATACCGGGGTCGACGTGCTGTCAATGGATTGAACCAGGGCATGGAAAGTTGTGTGGGGCCTGGATGTGGAAAGGGAGGTGTGGTTTCGGCGCATTATTACATGACAGCTAGAGACGGAGTGTGAACGAATGTGGCCTTTGTTGTCCTTTCTTAGGGCTACCTCGCGCACATGAGGGGGGAGGGGTTTGTTATTCCATGTTTTGGGAGGTGGTGATGGGAACGAATGAAGGCAGACAGTATGAATTATGTACATATGTATATATGTATATGTCTCTGATGTATATATATGTATGCGTTGAGATGTATAGGTATGTACATTTGCGTGTGTGGACGTGTATGTATATACATGTGTATGTGTGTGGGTTGGGCCTTTCTTTCGTCTGTTTCCTTGCGCCACCTCGCTAACGCGGGAGACAGCGACAAAGCAAAATGAAACAAAACAATATATATATATCCCTAGGGGTAGGGTATATGAACGTGCATTATCATAGAAAACATACTACCCTCCAATAGTCACGACTCGAAATCGGGACTTTTACTTGGTAGTGTTGAAAGCTAACCGTTCGGCTATTATCGCCCCCTGATCGGGGCGTTTTACAGTTAGGTTCTGTAAAATGCTAGCTACTGGTAGTGTGAACTTAGTGGGATTTGTCTGGCCTTGACCCCGTTGCTGATGGATGTGAGACGAAAGGTTTTCGATTACTTGTAATCGAATAGCCATTTCCCTATTTCAGGCGATCAGAGCCGGGAGGTTAGCGATCCCAACTACCACTCAAAGGTCCGGGGTTTGGCTCCTAACTGTTGTAGGGTATTCTGTGTTGTATGAAACTGCGCGTTTATATGCACTATAATTGTGTTCATATACCTCCACGTTTGACAGTTGGATGCTGTATAATGCTAACTACTGGTAATGTGAGCCTAATGGGATTTGACCGTTTTCGACCCCGGCAAGGCGGTTGGAGTGGACGGTTTTTAAGTTAAATTTATTAGAAAATGGAGTGACTATGTTGTTGATTGGATGGTTTGGATATTCATTGTATATATGGATCATAGTCAAATGCCGGAGGATTGGGGGAATGTATGTATAGTGCCACTGTATAAAGGCAAAGAGGATAATGGTAAGTGCATAAACTACAGAGGCATAAGTTTGTTGAGTATACCTGGTGAGTTGTGTGGGAGTGTATTGATTGAGAGAGTGAAGGAATGTACAGAACATCAGATTGGGGAGGAACAGTGTGGTTTCAGGAATGGTAGGGAATGCGTAGATCACGTGTTTGCTTTGAAGAATGTGTATTGAGAAATACCTCGGATAACGTGGATTTTTATGTGGAATCTATGGATCGGCAAAAGGCATTATGATAAGGTTGATTAAAATGCTTTTTGGAAGATATTAAGAATATATGACAGAAGGGTAAGCTGTTAGAAGCAGCGAGAAGTTTCTATCAAGGGTGTGAAGTGTGTGTACTAGTAGAAAGGGAGGAAAGTGAATGGTTTCAAGTGAAGGTTGCTCTGCGTCGGGTGTGTTTGATGTCACAAGTTTCTTTAATGTGTTTATGGATGGTGTGGTTGGGGAGGTAAATGAAAGTCTTGGAGAAAACGGCGGGTATGTAGTCTGTCTGGGATGAGAGGGCCTGGGAGGTGAGTCAGTTGTTTACTGTTGATACAGCTCCGATGGCTGATTCATGTGAGAAACTGCAGAAGCTGGTGATTGAGTTTGGAAGTGTTTGAAAGGAGAACATTGAGAGTAAATGTGAATAAAAGCAAGGCTATTAGATTTAGCAAGGTTAAGGATCAAGTTAGCTGGAATGTAAGTTGGAATGCCGAAAATTGGAGGAAGAGAAGTGTTTTAGATATCAGGGAGTAGACTTGGCAGCAAATAGAATCATGGAAGCGGTAGTGAGTCATAGGGTGTGGGAGGGAGCAAAGGTTTCTGGAGCGATTAAGAATGTGCGGAAAGAGGGAACGCTATCTCGGAAATCAAAAATAGGTGTTTGAAGGAATATTGCTTCCAACAACGCTATATCATTACGAGGGATGGGCTATAGATAGAGTTGCGAGGAGAGGGGTTGATGTGTTGGAAATGAAATGTTTGAGTGCAATTTATGTTGTGTGTTGGTTTGATCGGTTCAGTAATGAGAGGTTAAGAGATATGTGTAGGAATAAAAAGAGTTTGGTTTTACATGAGTTAACATGAGAAAGACTGACAACAGGACGCCTGATTGGCTCACGACTTGGTTGTCTGAAAAAAGAGAATGATTTGACAAAAAAAAAAATAGTTTAGTGAGTAGAAGAGTGTGTTGAAATGGCTTGAACATATAAAGAGAATGAGTGCGGAAAGGTTGACAAGGAGGATATATATGTCAGAGGTGGAGGTAATATATATATATATATATATATATATATATATATATATATATATATATATATATATATATATATATATGATTTATATTTTATCTTGCTTTGTCGCTTTCTCCCGCGTTAGCGAGGTAGCGCAAGAAAACAGACGAAAGAATGGCCCAACCCACCCACATACACATGTATATACATGCACGTCCACACGCGCAAATATACATACCTATACATCTCAACGTATACATATATATATATACACACACAGACATACATATATACACATGTACATAATTCATACTGTCTGCCTTTATTCATTCCCATCGCCACCTCGCCACACATGGAATAACAACCCCCTCCCCCCTCATGTCTGCGGGGTAGCGCTAGCAAAAAGACAACAAAGACCCCATTCGTTCACACTCAGTCTCTAGCTGTCATGTAATAATGCACACGCATAAGAACTAAATCATCATGACCACCAGGTTTAGAGGCACAAAATTAACAAAAGCACCAAAATTAACAAAAGCACCAAGTTTACAGGAGTGCCATGTTAACTGTGAATGTCACAATGTAATGGAGGACCTTCCCTTCTGTTTCTCACCAAGTGCATAACAACGTCTGGTGTTTGTTACGGTCAACAGCGAAGGTATCTTATAAGACCAGGCTGAGTAAACGAGCTTCAGTACGATCCTGGTACTTCATAGAGGCAGCTACACAACCATCACTGGCAGGTTCTGTACTGATACCGTTAGGATGGAGTAATGCACAATTATTCATTTATTTAACCTACTCGCACTCACTCTAACCAAGTGAGAGAGAAAAAAAGAACGAAGGAAATTGAAAATTTACACCACTGTAATCATGCAAGACTGTCTGGTGCTCCGGTGCACAGCACAGTGTCAGCACCGGTCCTGGTCCTGCATGTGCCTCACCGCAACAGTCCTGGTCTTGAAGGTGGCTCCCAGCAGCAGCAGGTGAAGGAGACAGACTGGGGCTGGGGTTCGGATCTCAGGTCGGCAACATAAGATCCTCTAGACCAGTACATCATGTGGAAAATCTCAGTGAACCTGTGTTGTTTATGACCACATAACCCAAGACACAGCTATCAACTCTCACAGGCTCTTTACCACGACTTAAGGTGGATTTGCCTATATTACCTGGTCGCGCTTAGTGTGTACAACAGGAGAGCGAGAGAGAGAGACTTATACAGAGTTACATAGATAAACATACCACTTTGACCCAATGTCCAAGGGAGGTGGTTTGGGGCTTAACGCTACTTATATATATATATATATATATATATATATATATATATATATATATATATATATATATATATATATATATATATATATATATATATATATATATATTTTTTTTTTTTTTTTTTTTTGCTTTGTCGCTGTCTCCCGCGTTTGCGAGGTAGCGCAAGGAAACAGACGAAAGAAATGGCCCAACCCACCCCCATACACATGTATATACATACGTCCACACACGCAAAATATACATACCTACACAGCTTTCCATGGTTTACCCCAGACGCTTCACATGCCCCGATTCAATCCACTGACAGCACGTCAACCCCGGTATACCACATCGCTCCAATTCACTCTATTCCTTGCCCTCCTTTCACCCTCCTGCATGTTCAGGCCCTGATCACACAAAATCTTTTTCATTCCATCTTTCCACCTCCAATTTGGTCTCCCTCTTCTCCTCGTTCCCTCCACCTCCGACACATATATCCTCTTGGTCAATCTTTCCTCACTCATTCTCTCCATGTGCCCAAACCTTTTCAAAACACCCTCTTCTGCTCTCTCAACCACGCTCTTTTTATTTCCACACATCTCTCTTACCCTTACGTTACTTACTCGATCAAACCACCTCACACCACACATTGTCCTCAAACATCTCATTTCCAGCACATACATCCTCCTGCGCACAACTCTATCCATAGCCCACGCCTCGCAACCATACAACATTGTTGGAACCACTATTCCTTCAAACATACCCATTTTTACTTTCCGAGATAATGTTCTCGACATCCACACATTCTTCAAGACTCCCAGAATTTTCGCCCCCTCCCCCACCCTATGATCCACTTCCGCTTCCATGGTTCCATCCGCTGCCAGATCCACTCCCAGATATCTAAAACACTTCACTTCCTCCAGTTTTTCTCCATTCAAACTCAACTCCCAATTGACTTGACCCTCAACCCTACTGTACCTAATAACCTTGCTCTTATTCACATTTACTCTTAACTTTCTTCTTTCACACACTTTACCAAACTCAGTCACCAGCTTCTGCACTTTCTCACATGAATCAGCCACCAGCACTGTATCATCAGCGAACAACAACTGACTCACTTCCCAAGCTCTCTCATCCCCAACAGACTTCATACTTGCCCCTCTTTCCAAAACTCTTGCATTCACCTCCCTAACAACCCCATCCATAAACAAATTAAACAACCATGGAGACATCACACACCCCTGCCGCAAACCTACATTCACTGAGAACCAATCACTTTCCTCTCTTCCTACACGTACACATGCCTTACATCCTCGATAAAAACTTTTCACTTCTTCTAACAACTTGCCTCACACACCATATAATCTTAATACCTTCCACAGAGCATCTCTATCAACTCTATCATATGCCTTCTCCAGATCCATAAATGCTACATACAAATCCATTTGCTTTTCTAAGTATTTCTCACATTCATTCTTCAAAGCAAACACCTGATCCACACATCCTCTACCACTTCTGAAACCACACTGCTCTTCCCCAATCTGATGCTCTGTACATGCCTTCACCCTCTCAATCAATACCCTCCCATATAATTTACCAGGAATACTCAACAAACTTATACCTCTGTAATTTGAGCACTCACTCTTATCCCCTTTGCCTTTGTACAATGGCACTATGCACGCATTCCGCCAATCCTCAGGCACCTCACCGTGAGTCATACATACATTAAATAACCTTACCAACCAGTCAACAATACCGTCACCCCCTTTTTTAATAAATTCCACTGCAATACCATCCAAACCTGCTGCCTTGCCGGCTTTCATCTTCCGCAAAGCTTTTACTACCTCTTCTCTGTTTACCAAATCATTTTCCCTAACCCTCTCACTTTGCACACCACCTCGACCAAAACACCCGATATCTGCCACTCTATCATCAAACACATTCAACAAACCTTCAAAATACTCACTCCATCTCCTTCTCACATCACCACTACTTGTTATCACCTCCCCATTTGCGCCCTTCACTGAAGTTCCCATTTGCTCCCTTGTCTTACGCACTTTATTTACCTCCTTCCAAAACATCTTTTTATTCTCCCTAAAATCTAATGATACTCTCTCACCCCAACTCTCATTTGCCCTTTTTTTCACCTCTTGCACCTTTCTCTTGACCTCCTGTCTCTTTCTTTTATACGTCTCCCACTCAACTGCATTTTTTCCCTGCAAAAATCGTCCAAATGCCTCTCTCTTCTCTTTCACTAATACTCTTACTTCTTCATCCCACCACTCACTACCCTTTCTAATCAACCCACCTCCCACTCTTCTCATGCCACAAGCATCTTTTGCGCAATCCATCACTGATTCCCTAAATACATCCCATTCCTCCCCCACTCCGCTTACTTCCATTGTTCTCACCTTTTTCCATACTGCACTCAGTCTCTCCTGGTACTTCCTCACACAAGTCTCCTTCCCAAGCTCACTTACCCTCACCACCCTCTTCACCCCAACATTCACTCTTTTTTTCTGAAAACCCATACAAATCTTCACCTTAGCCTCCACAAGATAATGATCAGACATCCCTCCAGTTGCACCTCTCAGCACATTAACATCCCAAAGTCTCTCTTTCGCGCGCCTGTCAATTAACACGTAATCCAATAACGCTCTCTGGCCATCTCTCCTACTTACATAAGTATACTTATGTATTTTTTTTTTTTTTTTTTTTTTTTTATACTTTGTCGCTGTCTCCCGCGTTTGCGAGGTAGCGCAAGGAAACAGACGAAAGAAATGGCCCAACCCCCCCCATACACATGTACATACACACGTCCACACACGCAAATATACATACCTACACAGCCTTCCATGGTTTACCCCAGACGCTTCACATGCCTTGATTCAATCCACTGACAGCACGTCAACCCCTGTATACCACATCGCTCCAATTCACTCTATTCCTTGCCCTCCTTTCACCCTCCTGCATGTTCAGGCCCCGATCACACAAAATCCTTTTCACTCCATCTTTCCACCTCCAATTTGGTCTCCCTCTTCTCCTCGTTCCCTCCACCTCCGACACATATATCCTCTTGGTCAATCTTTCCTCACTCATTCTCTCCATGTGCCCAAACCATTTCAAAACACCCTCTTCTGCTCTCTCAACCACGCTCTTTTTATTTCCACACATCTCTCTTACCCTTACGTTACTTACTCGATCAAACCACCTCACACCACACATTGTCCTCAAACATCTCATTTCCAGCACATCCATCCTCCTGCGCACAACTCTATCCATAGCCCACGCCTCGCAACCATACAACATTGTTGGAACTACTATTCCTTCAAACATACCCATTTTTGCTTTCCGGGATAATGTTCTCGACTTCCACACATTTTTCAAGGCTCCCAAAATTTTCGCCCCCTCCCCCACCCTATGATCCACTTCCGCTTCCATGGTTCCATCCGCTGACAGATCCACTCCCAGATATCTAAAACACTTCACTTCCTCCAGCCTCTCACCATTCAAACTCACCTCCCAATTGACTTGACCCTCAACCCTACTGTACCTAATAACCTTGCTCTTATTCACATTTACTCTTAACTTTCTTCTTCCACACACTTTACCAAACTCCGTCACCAGCTTCTGCAGTTTCTCACATGAATCCGCCACCAGCGCTGTATCGTCAGCGAACAACAACTGACTCACTTCCCAAGCTCTCTCATCCCCAACAGACTTCATACTTGCCCCTCTTTCCAAAACTCTTGCATTTACCTCCCTAACAACCCCATCCATAAACAAATTAAACAACCATGGAGACATCACACACCCCTGCCGCAAACCTACATTCACTGAGAACCAATCACTTTCCTCTCTTCCTACACGTACACATGCCTTACATCCTCGATAAAAACTTTTCACTGCTTCTAACAACTTGCCTCCCACACCATATATTCTTAATACCTTCCACAGAGCATCTCTATCAACTCTATCATATGCCTTCTCCAGATCCATAAATGCTACATACAAATCCATTTGCTTTTCTAAGTATTTCTCACATACATTCTTCAAAGCAAACACCTGATCCACACATCCTCTACCACTTCTGAAACCACACTGCTCTTCCCCAATCTGATGCTCTGTACATGCCTTCACCCTCTCAATCAATACCCTCCCATATAATTTACCAGGAATACTCAACAAACTTATACCTCTGTAATTTGAGCACTCACTCTTATCCCCTTTGCCTTTGTACAACGGCACTATGCAAGCATTCCGCCAATCCTCAGGCACCTCACCATGAGTCATACATACATTAAATAACCTTACCAACCAGTCAACTTATGTATATCTCGCTTTTTAAACCAGGTATTCCCAATCATCAGTCCTTTTTCAGCACATAAATCTACAAGCTCTTCACCATTTCCATTTACAACACTGAACACCCCATGTATACCAATTTTTCCCTCAACTGCCACATTACTCACCTTTGCATTCAAATCACCCATCACTATAACCCGGTCTCGTGCATCAAAACCACTAACACACTCATTCAGCTGCTCCCAAAACACTTGCCTCTCATGATCTTTCTTCTCATGCCCAGGTGCATATGCACCAATAATCACCCATCTCTCTCCATCAACTTTCAGTTTTACCCATATTAATCGAGAATTTACTTTCTTACATTCTATCACGTACTCCCACAACTCCTGTTTCAGGAGTACTGCTACTCCTTCCCTTGCTCTTGTCCTCTCACTAACCCCTGACTTTACTCCCAAGACCTTCCCAAACCACTCTTCCCCTTCACCCTTGAGCTTCGTTTCACTCAGAGCCAAAACATCCAGGTACCTTTCCTCAAACATACTACCTATCTCTCCTTTTTTCACATCTTGGTTACATCCACACACATTTAGGCACCCCAATCTGAGCCTTCGAGGAGTATGAGCACTCCCCGCGTGACTCCTTCCTCTGTTTCCCATTTTAGAAAGTTAAGAAAATACAAGGAAGGGAGGATTTCTGGCCCCCCGCTCCCGTCCCCTCTAGTCGCTTTCTACGACACGCGAGGAATGCGTGGGAAGTATTCTCTCACCCCTATCCCCAGGGATAATATACATATGTATACACACACACACACACACACATAACACACACACACACACACACACACACACACACACACATATACATACACATGAAAAATGCAAGAAACAATCTAGAAAACTGAAACTTCTAGCTTGAAATGAAAAGAAAAAAATGAATGTCACATAATGGTTCAACCTCTGGCTATGGAAAAAGGAAATGTTTAATTTATTTACACGAAAGTCAATAGTAGTTCTCATCAATTTAACCACTGTATCAATAAGCTTCAATGTCTAAGCTACAGGGGATTTAGATTAATCCTTCAATTTTCCTATAAAATTTTGGATGCCTCCATGCAATTCTCTTGCCCTTTGGCATCCTCAAAGTGGCATTAAGACTCCCAGATGGCCGTCAACGTGGTCATCCCGCTGCTCATACCGCTGGAGCACCTTCACAACAGTAAGTTCCGGCCAATACCCTCAACAGGAAGGGAAGTAAAACCTGAAGGTGGAGTAGCACCTCCAGTGTATCACCTTCATAGAGCACAAGGCAACAAAATTCATGGCACAACCAAGAGTGGCTATCTATCCAAGAAGTCTGAAGCATTCCAGGCCCGAGCTATCAGTCCCAGATCCATCCAACAGACAGTGGACACAAGGACTTCTGTCAGTCGGATTTGAAGAGGACTGGCGGGAGCTGCCTCGTCCTCTTGCCTGATGTGGTGCCTCCAGTTTCTTTGCCATCTGAAGTTTGCATCAGCCTTCGCTCCTGCCTGCAGTAGCATGCTTTCCGACATGTTTCATGAGCTCCTCTTCGCCAACGGAACTACCTTGGCCACCAGTGATGCTACTACGTTTGTGAATCAAAAACCATTGCAACACAAACCTCGTCAGGTGGTAGTGTCCCGCAGTGTATCGAGACAGACTTCCCCAGAACTTTTTTAAAGGGGAAGTAAATGTTTATAGTTGTGTTACTGGAGTGATAGTTTTCATACATGGTGCTTTGACAAGAAAATAGTGAAATTGGAAATATATATATATATATATATATATATATATATATATATATATATATATATATATATATATATAATATATATATATATATATATATATATATATATATATATATATATATATATATATATATATATATATTTTTTTTTTTTCTTGCTTTTTCGCTGTCTCCCGCGTTTGCGAGGTAGCGCAAGGAAACAGACGAAAGAAATGGCCCAACCCACCCCCATACACATGTATATACATACGTCCACACACGCAAATATACATACCTACACAGCCTTCCATGGTTTACCCCAGACGCTTCACATGCCTTGATTCAATCCACTGACAGCACGTCAACCCCGGTATACCACATCGATCCAATTCACTCTATTCCTTGCCCTCCTTATACCCTCCTGCATGTTCAGGCCCCTATCACACAAAATCTTTTTCACTCCATCTTTCCACCTCCAATTTGGTCTCCCTCTTCTCCTCGTTCCCTCCACCTCCGACACATATATCCTCTTGGTCAATCTTTCCTCACTCATTCTCTCCATGTGCCCAAACCATTTCAAAACACCCTCCTCTGCTCTCTCAACCACGCTCTTTTTATTTCCACACATCTCTCTTACCCTTACGTTACTTACTCGATCAAACCACCTCACACCACACATTGTCCTCAAACATCTCATTTCCAGCACATCCATCCTCCTGCGCACAACTCTATCCATAGCCCACGCCTCGCAACCATACAACATTGTTGGAACCACTATTCCTTCAAACATACCCATTTTTGCTTTCCGAGATAATGTTCTCGACTTCCACACATTCTTCAAGACTCCCAGAATTTTCGCCCCCTCCCCCACCCTATGATCCACTTCCGCTTCCATGGTTCCATCCGCTGCCAGATCCACTCCCAGATATCTAAAACACTTCACTTCCTCCAGTTTTTCTCCATTCAAACTCACCTCCCAATTGACTTGACCCTCAACCCTACTGTACCTATATATATATATATATATATATATATATATATATATATATATATATATATATATATATATATATATATATATATATGAGAATAAAGTGCATATGAACGCGTACCTTCATAGAACATACAAACCTCCAACAGCCAGGATCGAACCTGGGACCCCTGTGCAAGAGGCAGGCATGTAACCGCTAGGCTATGGGACTGTATAATAGGAAACAACTATTCGAAATACTGAGTACTCGAATACCCTTCGTCTCACAACGGTGAGCAACGGGGTCTATACCTGGTTGTTTCCGAACAGACGCACATAGCCAGCTGATAGCGTTTTACCGAACCTAACTGTACAACGCGGAAGTATATGAATACGAATAAAGTGCATATGAACGTGCACCTTCATAGAACATACAAACCTTCAACAGCCAGGATCGAACCTGGGACCCCTGTGCAAGAGGCAGGCATGCTAACCGCTAGGCTATGGGACTGTATAATAGGAAACAACTATTCGAAATACTGAGTACTCGAATACCCTTCGTCTCACAATGGTGAGCAACGGGGTCTATACTTGGTTGTTTCCGAACAGACGCACATAGCCAGCTGATAGCGTTTTACCGAACCTAACTGTACAACGCGGAGGTATATGAATACGAGGTTTGTATGTTCTATGAAGGTGCGCGTTTATATGCACTTTATTCGTATTCATATACCTCATTTTCTTCAGTGTTCCCAGAGCTCGTATTCCCCTCTTCCATGATATAACTCCCTTTTGCTTCCACTTGTTGTCATGTTCATTCCCAAATTACTTCAAATATTCCCTCCAAATTTTCTCCATTCAAAATCACACCCCAACTCTCCTGTCTCTATGCCCTGTTAAATGTAATAGCCTTGCTTCTCTTCACATTTACTCTCAACTTCCTCCTTTCACACACTCTCCTAAACTCAAACACCACCTTCTGCAGTTTCTTGCTTGAATCTGCCACCAGTCCTGACCCATCAGCAAACAACAACGGTCTTACTTCCCAGGCCACCCTCACTTACTCTATATAGCCCCATCTATAAACAAATCAAACATCACACACCCTACCAAAGACCTACCTCCCCTTGGCACCATTCATCCTTCTCTGTGCCTATTCACACACCAGCCTTTTAATACTGACAAAAACTTCCCTCTGCTTCAAGTAGCTTTCCTCCCACACCATATGTGCATAAGATCATACTAAAGGCATTTCTAGCAACACTATCGTATGCTTTCTCCAAATCTATACATGTCACATAAAAATTCATCTGTTTCTCTAACTTATTCTTCAAAGGAAACACCTGATCCACACACCCTCTTCCGCTCCTGAAACCACAATGTCCCTACCTAGTCCAATGCTCTGTAAGTCAATCACCACTCTCCCACACAACTTATCGAGAACACTCAACAAACTGACACCTGTGTAGTTCAAACATTCCCCTTTGTACTCCTTCCTTTATACAATGGCATTATACATGCAATCCACCAATATTTACAATGATCCATACAGTGAAAATCCTTACTAAACAAGCAATTTCACTCCTGCCTCTTTCCTTAGAAATTCAGTTACAATAACATCCACTCCTGCTGCCTTGCCTCAATTCATCTTCTCTCTTCACCAAACCATTTTCTATAACTTTCTCACTTCACATACCTCCCCGACCCAAACATCCAACATCCACCACCCTTTCATCAAACACATTCAATAGTCCTTCAAAATGCCCATTCATATCCTCCTCACCTCATCACTACCATTTACCACTTCCTCATTTGCTCCTTTCACTAATGTTCCTATTTATTCTCTTGTTATTCTCACACTATTAACCTCCTTTATCAGCTATACAAACATATTTAACGCTAAACATAAAAAATAAAAAGATTCTTCCTAAAATTGGCAATCTTATAATGATGGATAAGACTTTGCAAGATGAAGGGAAATTTCAATAGGCATGTGATGGTGCAGGTGCAGGATGTTTGTCATTTTTGTATAAATTTCCCTAAATTTCCACAGTAAGACAATATGTAAGCGCATACAAAAATAAAAGATCATACCTGATGTCAACCAAGTCTTAGACCAACTTGATTTGGGATATTCACATCTTCAAGGTGTCAAGGCATTTAAAATATCAGCACAACTTTCTGTAATTTTGCATTAATCATTACTTTTCATATGTCAACAAGTATCATATATATCTACATTTATTGGTGTTTAGACAGCATAAACTTAACACTTATTACATGACATACACAAAAATGAATTCAGAAGGCTGAAGTACAGTATATTGTGATGACTATTTTATGATGTTTGAGTAGTGGAGCTACTGACTTGCTACTCATGTATATATATATATATATATATATATATATATATATATATATATATATATATACTTTTTATACTATTCGCCATTTCCCGCATTAGTGAAGTAGCGTTAAGAAAAGAGGACTGGGCCATTGAGGGAATATCCTCACCTGGCCCCCTTCTCTGTTCATTCTTTTGGGAAAAAAAAATGAGAGGAGAGGATTTCCAGCCCCCCGCTCCCTTCCCTTTTAGTCGCCTTCTACGACACGCAGGGAAAACATGGGAAGTATTCTTTCTCCCCTATCCCCAGGGATAATATATATATATATATATATATATATATATATATATATATATATATATATATATATATATATATATATATATATATATACATATATATATATATATATATATATATATATATCTATATATATATATATATATATATATATATATATATATATATATATATATATACATATATATATATATATATATATATATATATATATATATATATATATATATATATATATATATATATATATATATATATATATATATATATATATATATATATTCTTTCGTCTGTTTCCTTGCGCTACCTCGCTAACGCGGAAGACAGCAACAAAGCAAAAGCAAAATAATAAATATATATATATATATATCCCTGGGGATAGGGGATTAAGAATACTTCCCACGTATTCCCTGCGTGTCGTAGAAGGCGACTAAAAGGGGAGGGAGCGGGGGGCTGGAAATCCTCCCCTCTCTTTTTTTTTAAATTTTCCAAAAGAAGGAACAGAGGGGGCCAGGTGAGGATATTCCAAAAAAGGCCCAGTCCTCTGTTCCTAACGCTACCTCGCTAACGCGGGAAATGGCGAATAGTTTAAAAGAAAGAAATATATATATATATATATATATATATATGTTTGAAGGTTTGTTGAATGTGTTTGATGATAGAGTGGCAGAGATAGGGTGTTTTGGTCGAGGTGGTGTTCAAAGTGAGAGGGTTAGGGAAAATGATATGGTAAATAGAGAAGAGGCAGTAAAAGCTTTGCGGGAAATGATACCCGGCAAGGCAGCAGGTTTGGATGGTATTGCAGTGAAATTTATTAAAAAAGGGGGTGACTGTATTGTTGACTGGTTGGTAAGGTTATTTAATGCATTTATGACTCATGGTGAGGTGCCTGAGGATCGGCGGAATGCGTGCATAGTGCCATTGTACAAAGGCAAAGGGGATGAGAGTGAGTGCTCAAATTACAGAGTAATTTGAGTATTCCTGGTAAATTATATGGGAGGGTATTGATTGAGAGGGTGAAGGCATGTACAGAGCATCAGATTGGGGAAGAACAGTGTGGTTTCAGAAGTGGTAGAGGATGTGTGGATCAGGTGTTTGCTTTGAAGAATGTATGTGAGAAATACTTAGAAAAGCAAATGGATTTGTATGTAGCATTTATGGATTTGGAGAAGGCATATGATAGAGTTGATAGAGATGCTCTGTGGAAGGTATTAAGAATATATGGTGTGGGAGGCAAGTTGACAGAAGAAGTGAAAAGTTTTTATCGATGATGTAAGGCATGTGTACGTGTAGGAAGAGAGGAAAGTGATTGGTTCTCAGTGAATGTAGGTTTGCGGCAGGGGTGTGTGATGTCTCCATGGTTGTTTAATTTGTTTATGGATGGGGTTGTTAGGGAGGTGAATGCAAGAGTTTTGGAAAGAGGGGCAAGTATGAAGTCTGTTGTGGATGAGAGAGCATGGGAAGTGAGTCAGTTGTTGTTCGCTGATGATACAGCGCTGGTGGCTGATTCATGTGAGAAACTGCAGAAGCTGGTGACTGAGTTTGGTAAAGTGTGTGAAAGAAGAAAGTTAAGAGTAAATGTGAATAAGAGCAAGGTTATTAGGTACAGTAGGGTTGAGGGTCAAGTCAATTGGGAGGTATGTTTGAATGGAGAAAAACTGGAGGAAGTAAAGTGTTTTAGATATCTGGGAGTGGATCTGGCAGCGGATGGAACCATGCAAGCGGAAGTGGATCATAGGGTGGGGGAGGGTTCGAAAATCCTGGGAGCCTTGAAGAATGTGTGGAAGTCAGGAACATTATCTCGGGAAGCAAAAATGGGTATGTTTGAAGGAATAATGGTTCCAACAATGTTGTATGGTTGCGAGGCGTGGGCTATGGATAGAGCTGTGCGCAGGAGGATGGATGTGCTGGAAATGAGATGTTTGAGGACAATGTGTGGTGTGAGGTGGTTTGATCGAGTAAGTAACGTAAGGGTAAGAGAGATGTGCGGAAATAAAAAGAGCGTGGTTGAGAGAGCAGAAGAGGGTGTTTTGAAATGGTTTGGGCACATGGAGAGAATGAGTGAGGAAAGATTGACCAAGAGGATATGTGTCGGAGGTGGAGGGAACAAGGAGAAGTGGGAGACCAAATTGGAGGTGGAAAGATGGAGTGAAAAAGATTTTGTGTGATCGGGGCCTGAACATGCAGGAGGGTGAAAGGAGGGCAAGGAATAGAGTGAATTGGAGCGATGTGGTATACCGGAGTTGACGTGCTGTAAGTGGATTGAATCGGGGCATGTGAAGCGTCTGGGGTAAACCATGGAAAGCTGTGTAGGTATGTATATTTGCGTGTGTGGACATATGTATATACATGTGCATGGGGGTGGGTTGGGCCATATATATATATTTTTTTGCTTTGTCGCTGTCTCCCGCGTTTGCGAGGTAGCGCAAGGAAACAGACGAAAGAAATGGCCCAACCCAACCCCATACACATGTATATACATACATACGTCCACACACGCAAATATACATACCTACACAGCTTTCCATGGTTTACCCCAGACGCTTCACATGCACTGATTCAATTCACTGACAGCACGTCAACCCCGGTATACCACATCGATCCAATTCACTCTATTCCTTGCCCTCCTTTCACCCTCCTGCATGTTCAGGCCCCGACCACACAAAATCTTTTTCACTCCATCATTCCACCTCCAATTTGGTCTCCCACTTCTCCTCGTTCCCTCCACCTCCGACACATATATCCTCTTGGTTAATCTTTCCTCACCCATTCTCTCCATGTGCCCAAACCATTTCCAAAGACCCTCTTCTGCTTTCTCAACCACGCTCTTTTTATTTCCACACATCTCTCTTACCCTTACGTTACTTACTCGATCAAACCACCTCACACCACACATTGTCCTCAAACATCTCATTTCCAGCACATCCATCCTCCTGCGCACAACTCTATCATAGCCCACGCCTCGCAACCATACAACATTGTTGGAACCACTATTCCTTCAAACATACCCATTTTTGCTTTCCGAGATAATGTTCTCGACTTCCACACATTTTTCAAGGCTCCCAGAATTTTCGCCACCTCCATCACCCTATGATCCACTTCCGCTTCCATGGTTCCATCCGCTGCCAGATCCACTCCCAGATATCTAAAACATTTTACTTACTCCAGTTTTTCTCCATTCAAACTTACCTCACAATTGACTTGCCCCTCAACCCTACTGTACCTAATAACCTTGCTCTTATTCACATTTACTCTTAACTTTCTTCTTTCACACACTTTACCAAACTCAGTCACCAGCTTCTGCAGTTTCTCACATGAATCAGCCACCAGCGCTGTATCATCAGCGAACAACAACTGACTCACTTCCCAAGCTCTCTCATCCACAACAGACTTCATACTTGCCCTTCTTTCCAAAACTCTTACATTCACCTTCCTAACAACCCCATCAATAAACAAATTAAACAACCATGGAGACATCACACACCCCTACCGCAAACCTACATTCACTGAGAACCAATCACTTTCCTCTCTTCCTACACGTACACATGCCTTACATCCTCGATAAAAACTTTTCACTGCTTCTAACAACTTGCCTCCCACACCATATATTCTTAATACCTTTCACAGAGCATCTCTATCAACTCTATCATTTGCATTCTCCAGATCCATAAATGCTACATACAAATCCATTTGCTTTTCTAAGTATTTCTCACATACATTCTTCAAAGCAAACACCTGATCCACACATCCTCTACCACTTCTGAAATCACACTGCTCTTCCCCAGTCTGATGCTCTGTACATGCCTTCACCCTCTCAATCAATACCCTCCCATATAATTTACCAGGAATACTCAACAAACTTATACCTCTGTAATTTGAGCACTCACTCTTATCCCCTTTGCCTTTGTACAATGGCACTATGCACGCATTCCGCCAATCCTCAGGCACCTCACCATGAGTCATACATACATTAAATAACCTTACCAACCAGTCAATAATACAGTCACCCCCTTTTTCAATAAATTCCACTGCAATACCATCCAAACCTGCTGCCTTGCCGGCTTTCATCTTCCGCAAAGCTTTTACTACCTCTTCTCTGTTTACCAAATCATTTTCCCTAACCCTCTCACTTTGAACACCACCTCGACCAAAACACCCTATATCTGCCACTCTATCATCAAACACAATCAACAAACCTTCAAAATACTCACTCCATCTCCTTCTCACATCACCACTACTTGTTATCACCTCCCCATTTGCGCCCTTCACTGAAGTTCCCATTTGCTCCCTTGTCTTACGCACTTTATTTATCTCCTTCCAGAACATCTTTTTATTCTCCCTAAAATCTAATGATACTCTCTCACCCCAACTCTCATTTGCCCTCTTTCTCACCTCTTGCACCTTTCTCGACCTCTTGTCTCTTTCTTTTATACATCTCCCACTCAATTGCATTTTTTCCCTGCAAAAATCGTCCAAATCCCTTTCTCTTCTCTTTCACTAATAATCTTACTTCTTCATCCCACCACTCACTACCCTTTCTAATCAACCCACCTCCCACTCTTCTCATGCCACAAGCATCTTTTGCGCACTCCATTACTGATTCCCTAAATACATCCCATTCCTCCCCCACTCCCCTTACTTCCATTGTTCTCACCTTTTTCCATTCTGTACTCAGTCTCTCCTGGTACTTCCTCACACA
The DNA here is from genome assembly GCF_036320965.1 of Panulirus ornatus. Lineage (NCBI taxonomy): Eukaryota > Metazoa > Arthropoda > Malacostraca > Decapoda > Palinuridae > Panulirus > Panulirus ornatus. Next base: position 29,079,208 of record NC_092242.1, on the reverse strand, counting down.
AGTCTCCTTCCCAAGCTCAATTACTCTCACCACCCTCTTCACCCCAACATTCACTCTTCTTTTCTGAAAACCCATACTAATCTTCAACTTAGCCTCCACAAGATAATGATCAGACATTCCTCCAGTTGCACTTCTCAGCACATTAACATCGAAAAGTCTCTCTTTTGCGCGCCTGTCAATTAACACGTAATCCAATAACGCTCTCTGGCCATCTCTCCTACTTACATACGTATACCTATGTATATCTCGCTTTTTAAACCAGGTATTCCCAATCACCACTCCTTTTTCAGCACATAAATCTACAAGCTCTTCACCATTTCCATTTACAACATTGAACACCCCATGTATACCAATTATTCCCTCAACTGCCACATTACTCACCTTTGCATTCAAATCACACATCACTATAACCCGGTCTCGTGAATCAAAACCACTAACACACTCATTCAGCTGCTCCCAAAACACTTGCCTCTCATATATATATATATATATATATATATATATATATATATATATATATATATATATATATATATATATATATATATATATATATATATATATATATATATACATGGAAAGCTGTGTAGGTATGTATATTTGCGTGTGTGGACGTATGTTTATACATGTGTATGGGGGGGGTTGTGCCATTTCTTTCGTCTGTTTCCTTGCGCTACCTCGCAAACGCGGGAGACAGCGACAAAGTATAATAAATAATAAAATAAATATATACATACATATTTTTTTTTTTTTTTTTTTATACTTTGTCGCTGTCTCCCGCGTTTGCGAGGTAGCGCAAGGAAACAGACGAAAGAAATGGCCCAACCCCCCCCATACACATGTATATACATACGTCCACACACGCAAATATACATACCTACACACCTTTCCATGGTTTACCCCAGACGCTTCACATGCCTTGATTCAATCCACTGACAGCACGTCAACTCCGGTATACCACATCGCTCCAATTCACTCTATTCCTTGCCCTCCTTTCACCCTCCTGCATGCTCAGGCCCCGATCATACAAAATCTTTTTCACTCCATCTTTCCACCTCCAATTTGGTCTCCCTCTTCTCCTCGTTCCCTCCACCTCCGACACATATATCCTCTTGGTCAATCTTTCCTCACTCATTCTCTCCATGTGCCCACACCACTTCAAAACACCCTCTTCTGCTCTCTCAACCACGCTCTTTTTATTTCCACACATCTTTCCTTACGTTACTCACTCGATCAAACCACCTCACACCACACATTGTCCTCAAACATCTCATTTCCAGCACATCCATCCTCCTGCGCACAACTCTATCCATAGCCCACGGCTCGCAACCATACAACATTGCTGGAACCACTATTCCTTCAAACATACCCATTTTTGTTTTCCGAGATAATGTTCTCGACTTCCACACATTCTTCAAGGCCCCCAGAATTTTCGCCCCCTCCCCCACCCTATGATCCACTTCCGCTTCCATGGTTCCATCCGCTGCCAGATCCACTCCCAGATATCTAAAACACTTCACTTCCTCCAGTTTTTCTCCATTCAAACTCACCTTCCAATTGACTTGACCCTCAACCCTACTGTACCTAATAACCTTGCTCTTATTCACATTTACTCTTAACTTTCTTCTTTCACACACTTTACCAAACTCAGTCACCAGCTTCTGCAGTTTCTCACATGAATCAGCCACCAGCGCTGTATCATCAGCGAACAGCAACTGACTCACTTCCCAAGCTCTCTCATCACCTACAGACTTCATACTTGCCGCTCTTTCCAAAACTCTTGCATTCACCTCCCTAACAACCCCATCCATAAACAAATTAAACAACCATGGAGACATCACACACCCCTGCCGCAAACCTACATTCACTGAGAACCAATCACTTTCCTCTCTTCCTACACGTACACATGCCTTACATCCTCGATAAAAACTTTTCACTGCTTCTAACAACTTGCCTCCCACACCATATATTCTTAATACCTACCACAGAGCATCTCTATCAACTCTATCATATGCCTTCTCCAGATCCATAAATGCCACATACAAATCCATTTGCTTTTCTAAGTATTTCTCTGATGCTCTGTGGAAGATATTAAGGATATATGGTGTGGGAGGCAAGTTGTTAGAAGCAGTGAAAAGTTTTAATCGAGGATGTAAGGCATGTGTACGTGTAGGAAGAGAGGAAAGTGATTGGTTCTCAGTGAATGTAGGTTTGCGGCAGGGGTGTGTGATGACTTCATGGTTGTTTAATTTGTTTATGGATGGGGTTGTTAGGGAGGTGAATGTAAGAGTTTTGGAAAGAGGGGCTAGTATGAAGTCTGTTGTGGATGAGAGAGCTTGGGAAGTGAGTCAGTTGTTGTTCGCTGATGATACAGCGCTGGTGGCTAATTCATGTGAGAAACTGCAGAAGCTGGTGACTGAGTTTGGTAAAGTGTGTGAAAGAATAAAGTTAAGAGTAAATGTGAATAAGAGCAAGGTTATTAGGTACAGTCGGGTTGAGTGTCAAGTCAATTTTGAGGTAAATTTGAATGGAGAAAAACTGGAGGAAGTAAAATGTTTTAGATATCTGGGAGTGGATTTGGCAGCGGATGGAACCATGGAAGCGGAAGTGAATCATAGGATGGGGGAAGGGGCGAAAATTCTGGGAGCCTTGAAGAATGTGTGGAAGTCGAGAACATTATCTCGGAAAGCAGAAATGGGTATTTTTGAAGGAATAGTGGTTCCAACAATGTTGTATGGTTGCGAGGCTTGTGCTATGGATAGAGCTGTGCGCAGGAGGGTGAGGGTGCTGGAAATGAGATGTTTGAGGACAATGTGTGGTGTGAGGTGGTTTTATCGAGTAGGTAATGTAGCGGTAAGAGAGGTGTGTGGAAATAAAAATAGCGTGGTTGACAGAGCAGAAGAGGGTGTTTTGAAATGGTTTGGGTACATGGAGAGAATGAGTGAGGAAAGATCGTCCAAGAGGATATATGTGTCGGAGGTGGAGGGAACGAGGAGAAGAGGGAGACCAAATTGGAGGTGGAAAGATGGAGTGAAGAAGATTTTGAGTGATCGGGTCTGAACGTGCAGGAGGGTGAAAGGCGGGGAAGGAATAGAGTGAATTGGATGGATGTGGTATTCCGGGGTTGACGTGCTGTCAGTGGATTGAATCAGGGCATGTGAAGCGTGTGGGGTAAACCATGGAAAGTTGTGTGGGGCCTGGATGTGGAAAGGGAGTTTTGGTTTCGGGCATTATTGCATGACAGCTAGTGACTGAGTGTGAACGAATGGGTCCTTTCTTGTCTTTTCCTAGCGCTACCTCGCACACATGAGGGGAGAGGGGGATGGTATTCCATGTGTGGCTAGGTGGCGATGGGAATGAATAAAGGCAGACAGTGTGAATTGTGTGCATGTGTATATATGTATGTGTCTTTGTGTGTACATATATGTGTACATTGAGGTGTATAGGTATGTATATTTGCCTGTGTGGACGTGTATTTTTATACATGTGTATAGGGGTGGGTTGGACCATTTCTTTCGTCTGTTTCCTTACGCTACCTCGCAAACGCGGGAGACAGCGACAAAGCAAAATAAATAAAATATATTTAGTTTTTTTTTATCATTTTGCTTAGCGGTTAGCATGCCTGCCTCCTGCACAGGGGTCCCGGTTTCGATCCTGGCTGTTGGAGGTTTGTATGATATATATATATATATATATATATATATATATATATATATATATATATATATATATATATATATATATATATATATATATATATATATATATATATATATATTATGTAGCCCCTTGGAAGTGGTAGAAGAAAAGAATAGCAAAGTTTAGGTTCCCTACCCACCTTCGCCTCTATCCGGCACACGCCAGACGGAAAACAAGCAGGAAAAAATACCTTACAGAATTAATAACCCTTATAGAAATATTTACAGGAAAGTCATAAGGTAGAATGAACATGACTATGTCATGCATCCCATGACATTTATTGACGTTGAATGGCATTTGCCATTTAGTAGACCATTCAGAAATTTTATCTAGATGATCATGTAATCTTAGCCTATCTTCTTCAGTTAATGTCATTGCCGACCAATGTGTCATCAAATTTGGACACTAGGTTATTTAGCCTTAAGTCAATATCGTTGATATGAATGATGAAAAGTATAGACCCAAGTACGGATCCCTGAAGGACTCTACTAGTAACGGGCGACCGCGGTGATGATTCCCTATTTATTACGACTCTCTGCTTCCTATCACGTAACCAGGCTTCTTTTAATTTCCTATGTAACTAGTAGTCCCCAAGGCCCGGGCCTGAGCTTTTAATAATCAAGTTGTCTATCTGCGTTAGTGCTTTTCTAAATGTGACGGTAAATTCTTGATTTGTGTGAGCACTATTTACTGATCTCAAACTTCGTGTCGTCGTCTTCTAGCGTAAA
>NC_092242.1:29062281-29069781 GCF_036320965.1 Panulirus ornatus | reverse complement strand
CGAAACCGGGTTATAGTGATGGGTAATTCGAATGCAAAGGTGAGTAATGTGGCAGTTGAGGGAATAATTGTATAAATGGGTTGTTCAGTGTTGTAAATGGAAATGGTGAAGAGCTTGTAGATTCATGTGCCCAAAAAGGACAGGTGATAGGGAACACCTTGTTTAAAGAAAACGATGTACATAAGTATACGTAGGAGAGATGGTCAGGGAGTGTTGTTGGATTACGTGTTAACTGATAGGCGCGCAAAAGAGAGACTTTTGGATGTTAATGTGCTGAGAGGTGCAACTGGAGGGTTGTCTTATCATTATCTTGTGGAGGTGAAGGTAAAGATTTGTAGAGGTTTTCAGAAAAGAAGAATGTTGGGGTGAAGAGAGTGGTGAGAGTAAGTGAGCTTGGGAAGGAGACTTGTGTGAGGAAGTACCAGGAGAGAAGGAGTACAAAATGGAAAAAGGTGAGAACAAATGACATAAGGGGAGTGGGGGAGGAATGGGATGTATTTAGGGAAGCAGAGATGGCTTGAGCAAAAGATGCTTGTGGCATGAGAAGCGTGGGAGGTGGGCAGATTAGAAAGGGTATTCAGTGGTGGGATGAAGAAGTAAGATTGTTTGTGAAAGAGAAGAGAAAGGCATTTGGACGATTTCTGCAGGGAAATAATGGAAATGAGTGGGAGATGTATAAAAGAAAGAGACAGGAGGTCAAGAGAAAGGTGCAAGAGGAGAAACAGAAGGCAAATGAGAGATTAGGCGAGAGAGTATCATTAAATTTTATGGAGAATAAAAAGATGTTTTGGAAGGAGGTAAATAAGGTGCGTAATACAAGGGAGCAGATGGTAACTTCAGTGAAGGGGGCTAATGGGGAGGTGATAACAAGTAGTGGAGATGTGAGGATATGGAGTGAGTATTTTGAAGGTTTGTTGAATATGTTTGATGATAGCGTGGCAGATATAGGGTGTTTTGGTCGAGGTGGTGTGTAAAGTGAGAGGGTTAGGGAAAATGATTTGGTAAACAGAGAAGAGGTAGTAAAAGCTTTGCGGAAGATGAAAGCCTGCCAGGCAGCGGGTTTCGATGGTATTGCAGTGGAATTTAAAAAAAAAAAGGGATGACTGTATTGTTGACTGGTTGGTAAGGTTATTTGATATATATATGAATCATGGTGAGGTGCCTGAGGATTGGCGGAATGCTTGCATAGTGCCATTGTACAAAGATAAGAGAATAAAGGTGAGTGCTCAAATTACAGAGGTATAAGTTTGTTGAGTATTTCTGGTAAATTATATGGGAGGGTATTGATTGAGAGGGTGAAGGCATATACAGAGCATCAGATTGGGGAAGAGCAGAGTGGTTTTAGAAGTGGTAGAGGATGTGTGGATCAGGTGTTTGCTTTGAAAAATGTATGTGAGAAATACTTAGAAAAGTAAATGGATTTGTATGTGGCATTTATGGATCTGGAGAAGGCATATGATAGAGTTGATAGAGATGCTCTGTGGAAGGTATTAAGAATATATGGTGTGGGAGGCAAGTTGTTAGAAGCAGTGAAAAGTTTTTATCGAGGATGTAAGGCTTGTGTACGTGTAGGAAGAGAGGAAAGTGACTTGTTCTCAGTGAATGTAGGTTTGCGACATGGGTGTGTGATGTCTCCATGGTTGTTTAATTGGTTTATGGATGGGGTTGTTAGGGAGGTGAATGCAAGAGTTTTGGAAAGAGAGGCAAGTATGAAGTCTATTGTGGAGGAGAGAGCTTGGGAAGTGAGGCAGTAGTTCGCTGATGATACAGCGCTGGTGGCTGATTCATGTGAGAAACTGCAGAAGCTGGTGACTGAGTTTGGTAAAGTGTGTGAAAGAAGAAAGTTGAGAGTAAATGTGAATAAGAGCAAGGTTATTAGGTACAGTAGGGTTGAGGGACAAGTCAACTGAGAGGTAAGTTTGAATGGAGAGAAACTGGAGGAAGTGAAGTGTTTTAGATATCTAGGAGTGGATTTGGCAGCGGATGGAACCATGGAAGCGGAAGTGAATCATAGGGTGCAGGAGTAGGCGAAAGTTCTGGGAACGTTGAAGAATGTGTGGAAGTCGAGAACATTATCTCGGAAAGCAAAAATGGGTATGTTTGAAGGAATAGTGGTTCCAACAATGTTATATGGTAGCGAAGCGTGGGCTATAGATAGAGTTTTGCGGAGGAGGGTGGATGTGCTGGAAATGAGATGTTTGAGGACAATATGTGGTGTGAGGTGGTTTGATCGAGTAAGTAATAATAGGGTAAGAGAGATGTGTGGTAATAAAAAGAGTATGGTTGAGAGAGCAGAAGAGGGTATTTTGAAATGGTTTGGTGACATGGAGAGAATGAATGAGGAAAGATTGACCAAGAGGATATATGTGTCAGAGGTGGAGGGAACGAGGATAAGTGGGAGACCAAATTGGAGGTGGAAAGATGGAGTGAAAAAGATTTTGAGTGATCGGGGCCTGAACATGCAGGAGGGTGAAAGGCGGTCAAGGAAGAGAGTGAATTGGAACGATGTGGTATACCGGGGTCGACGTGCTGTCAATGGATTGAGCCAGGGCATGTGAAGCGTCTTGGGTAAACCATGGAATGTTCTGTGGGGCCTGGATGTGAAAAGGGAGGTGTGGTTTCGGTGCATTATTACATGAAAGCTAGAGACTGAGTGTGAACGAATGTGGCCTTTGTTGTCTTTTCGTAGCTTTACCTCGCACACATGAGGGGCGAGGGGGTCGTTATTTCACATGTGGGCAGGGGGGTAATGTGAATAAATAAAGGCAGACATTATGAATTATGTACATTTTTATATATGTATATGTCTATGTGTGTATATATATGTATACGTTGAGATGTATAGTTATGTATATTTGCGTGTGTGGACGTGTATGTATATACATGTGTATGTGGGTGGGTTGGGCCATTCTTCTGTGTGTTTCCTTGCGGTACCCCGCTAACGCGGGAGACAACGATAAAGCAAAATGAAATGATAATGATGATAATGATATAAATGATAGTCAACAATAGTAATGAGAATGATAACAATAATGATAATAATAATAATAGTAGTATTGATAATGATATTCATGATAATAAGAATGAGAAAAAAATAATGATAATGATAATAATAATAATAATAGTAATAATAATTATAATGATAATAATAACAATAATAATAATAATAATGATAATAATAATAATAATAACAATAATAATAATAATAATAATAATAATAATAATAATGATGATGATAATAATAATAATAATGGTAATAACAATAATAATAAATTTTTTTTTTTTTTTTTTTTTTTTTTTTTTTTTTTTTTTTTATACTTTGTCGCTGTCTCCCGCGTTTGCGAGGTAGCGCAAGGAAACAGACGAAAGAAATGGCCCAACCCCCCCCATACACATGTACATACACACGTCCACACACGCAAATATACATACCTACACAGCTTTCCATGGTTTACCCCAGACGCTTCACATGCCTTGATTCAATCCACTGACAGCACGTCAACCCCTGTATACCACATCGCTCCAATTCACTCTATTCCTTGCCCTCCTTTCACCCTCCTGCATGTTCAGGCCCCGATCACACAAAATCCTTTTCACTCCATCTTTCCACCTCCAATTTGGTCTCCCTCTTCTCCTCGTTCCCTCCACCTCCGACACATATATCCTCTTGGTCAATCTTTCCTCACTCATTCTCTCCATGTGCCCAAACCACTTCAAAACACCCTCTTCTGCTCTCTCAACCACGCTCTTTTTATTTCCACACATCTCTCTTACCCTTACGTTACTTACTCGATCAAACCACCTCACACCACACATTGTCCTCAAACATCTCATTTCCAGCACATCCATCCTCCTACGCACAACTCTATCCATAGCCCACGCCTCGCAACCATACAACATTGTTGGAACTACTATTCCTTCAAACATACCCATTTTTGCTTTCCGGGATAATGTTCTCGACTTCCACACATTTTTCAAGGCTCCCAAAATTTTCGCCCCCTCCCCCACCCTATGATCCACTTCCGCTTCCATGGTTCCATCCGCTGACAGATCCACTCCCAGATATCTAAAACACTTCACTTCCTCCAGCCTCTCACCATTCAAACTCACCTCCCAATTGACTTGACCCTCAACCCTACTGTACCTAATAACCTTGCTCTTATTGACATTTACTCTTAACTTTCTTCTTCCACACACTTTACCAAACTCCGTCACCAGCTTCTGCAGTTTCTCACATGAATCCGCCACCAGCGCTGTATCATCAGCGAACAACAACTGACTCACTTCCCAAGCTCTCTCATCCCCAACAGACTTCATACTTGCCCCTCTTTCCAAAACTCTTGCATTTACCTCCCTAACAACCCCATCCATAAACAAATTAAACAACCATGGAGACATGACACACCCCTGCCGCAAACCTACATTCACTGAGAACCAATCACTTTCCTCTCTTCCTACACGTACACATGCCTTACATCCTCGATAAAAACTTTTCACTGCTTCTAACAACTTTCCTCCCACACCATATACTCTTAATACCTTCCACAGAGCATCTCTATCAACTCTATCATATGCCTTCTCCAGATCCATAAATGCTACATACAAATCCATTTGCTTTTCTAAGTATTTCTCACATACATTCTTCAAAGCAAACACCTGATCCACACATCCTCTACCACTTCTGAAACCACACTGCTCTTCCCCAATCTGATGCTCTGTACATGCCTTCACCCTCTCAATCAATACCCTCCCATATAATTTACCAGGAATACTCAACAAACTTATACCTCTGTAATTTGAGCACTCACTCTTATCCCCTTTGCCTTTGTACAATGGCACTATGCAAGCATTCCGCCAATCCTCAGGCACCTCACCATGAGTCATACATACATTAAATAACCTTACCAACCAGTCAACAATACAGTCACCCCCTTTTTTAATAAATTCCACTGCAATACCATCCAAACCTGCTGCCTTGCCGGCTTTCATCTTCCGCAAAGCTTTTACTACCTCTTCTCTGTTTACCAAATCATTTTCCCTAACCCTCTCACTTTGCACACCACCTCGACCCAAACACCCTATATCTGCCACTCTGTCATCAGACACATTCAACAAACCTTCAAAATACTCATTCCATCTCCTTCTCACATCACCACTACTTGTTATCACCTCCCCATTTACGCCCTTCACTGAAGTTCCCATTTGCTCCCTTGTCTTACGCACCCTATTTACCTCCTTCCAGAACATCTTTTTATTCTCCCTAAAATTTACTGATAGTCTCTCACCCCAACTCTCATTTGCCCTTTTTTTCACCTCTTGCACCTTTCTCTTGACCTCCTGTCTCTTTCTTTTATACTTCTCCCACTCAATTGCATTTTTTCCCTGCAAAAATCGTCCAAATGCCTCTCTCTTCTCTTTCACTAATACTCTTACTTCTTCATCCCACCACTCACTACCCTTTCTAAACAGCCCACCTCCCACTCTTCTCATGCCACAAGCACCTTTTGCGCAATCCATCACTGATTCCCTAAATACATCCCATTCCTCCCCCACTCAAAAATAATGTTGATAATAAAAATGATAATAATAATAATGATAATAATAATAATAGCAGCAATGATAATAATAATGATAATTAATGATAATTAATGATGATGCTAATAATAATAATAATAATAATAATAATAATAATAATAATAATAATAATAATAATAATGATAATAAAATTAATGATGATAGTAATAATGATAACAATAATAATAATAATAATAACAATATTAATAATGATAATGTTAATATAGTAATAATATTAAAGTAATAACAATAATGATAATGATAATGATTACCATAACATATAATAATATATAATAATAATAATAATAATAATAATAATAATAATAATAATAATAATAATAATAATAATAATAATAATGATAATATTATTAATAATAATAATAATAATGATAATAATAATAATAATAATGATAATAATAATAATGATAATAATAATGATAATAATAATGATAATAATAATAATAATAATAATAATAATAATAATAATAATAATAATAATAATAATAATAATAATAATCTTTTATACATCTCCCACTCAATTGCATTTTTTCCCTGCAAAAATCGTCCAAATGCCTCTCTCTTCTCTTTCACTAATACTCTTACTTCTTCATCCCACCACTCACTACCCTTTCTAATCAACCCACCTCCCACTCTTCTCATGCCACAAGCATCTTTTGCGCAATCCATCACTGATTCCCTAAATACATCCCATTCCTCCCCCACTCCCCTTACTTCCATTGTTCTCACCTTTTTCCATTCTGTACTCAGTCTCTCCTGGTACTTCCTCACACAGGTCTCCTTCCCAAGCTCACTTACTCTCACCACCCTCTTCACCCCAACATTCACTCTTCTTTTCTGAAAACCCATACAAATCTTCACCTTAGCCTCCACAAGATAATGATCAGACATCCCTCCAGTTGCACCTCTCAGCACATTAACATCCAAAAGTCTCTCTTTCGCACGCCTGTCAATTAACACGTAATCCAATAACGCTCTCTGGCCATCTCTCCTACTTACATAAGTATACTTATGTATATCTCGCTTTTTAAACCAGGTATTCCCAATCATCACTCCTTTTTCAGCACATAAATCTACAAGCTCTTCACCATTTCCATTTACAACACTGAACACCCCATGTATACCAATTATTCCCTCAACTGCCACATTACTCACCTTTGCATTCAAATCACCCATCACTATAACCCGGTCTCGTGCATCAAAACCACTAACACACTCATTCAGCTGCTCCCAAAACACTTGCCTCTCAGGATCTTTCTTCTCATGCCCAGGTGCATATGCACCAATAATCACCCACCTCTCTCCATCAACTTTCAGTTTTACCCATATTAATCGAGAATTTACTTTCTTACATTCTATCACATACTCCCACAACTCCTTTTTCAGGAGTATTGCTACTCCTTCCCTTGCTCTTGTCCTCTCACTAACCCCTGACTTCACACCCCAGACATTCCCAAACCACTCTTCCCCTTTACCCTTGAGCTTCGTTTCACTCAGAGCCAAAACATCCAGGTTCCTTTCCTCAAACATACTACCTATCTCTCCTTTTTTCACATCTTGGTTACATCCACACACATTTAGGCACCCCACTCTGAGCCTTCGAGAAGGATGAGAAAGAGAAAGAGAAGAGAGAGGCATTTGGACGATTTTTGCAGGGAAAAAATGCAATTGAGTGGGAGATGTATAAAAGAAAGAGACAGGAGGTCAAGAGAAAGGTGCAAGAGGTGAAAAAAAGGGTAAATGAGAGTTGGGGTGAGAGAGTATCATTAAATTTTAGGGAGAATAAAAAGATGTTCTGGAAGGAGGTAGATAAAGTGCGTAAGACAAGGGATCAAATGGGAACTTCAGTGAAGGGCGCAAATGGGGAGTTGAAAAAAAAAGTAGTGGTGATGTGAGAAGGAGATGGAG
>NC_092242.1:29054781-29057281 GCF_036320965.1 Panulirus ornatus | reverse complement strand
TACCAACTCATTTTCCCTAACCCTCGCACTTTGCATACCACCTCGACCAAAACACCCTATATCTGCCACTCTATCATCAAACACATTCAACAAACCTTCAAAATACTCACTCCATCTCCTTCTCACATCACCGCTACTTGTTATCACCTCCCCATTTGCGCCTGAAGTTCCCATTTGCTCCCTTGTCTTACGCACTTTATTTACCTCCTTCCAGAACATCTTTTTATTCTCCCTAAAATTTAATGATACTCTCTCACCCCAACTCTCATTTGCCCTTTTTTTCACCTCTTGCACCTTTCTCTTGACCTCCTGTCTCTTTCTTTAATACGTCTCCCACTCAATTTCATTTTTTCCCTGCAAAAATCGTCCAAATGCCTCTCTCTTCTCTTTCACTAATACTCTTACTTCTTCATCCCACCACTCACTACCCTTTCTAATCAAGCCACCTCCCACTCTTCTCATGCCACAAGCATCTTTTGCGCAATCCATCACTGATTCCCTAAATACATCCCATTCCTCCCCCACTCCCCTTACTTCCATTGTTCTCACCTTTTTCCATTCTGTACTCAGTCTCTCCTGGTACTTCCTCACAGAAGCCTCCTTCCCAAGCTCACTTACTCTCACCACCCTCTTCACCCCAACATTCACTCTTCTTTTCTGAAAACCCATACAAATCTTCACCTTAGCCTCCACAAGATAATGATCAGACATCCCTCCAGTTGCACCTCTCAGCACATTAACATCCAAAAGTCTCTCTTTCGCGCGCCTGTCAATTAACACGTAATCCAATAACGCTCTCTGGCCATCTCTCCTACTTACATAAGTATAGTTATGTATATCTCGCTTTTTAAACCAGGTATTCCCAATCATCAGTCCTTTTTCAGCACATAAATCTACAAGCTCTTCACCATTTCCATTTACAACACTGAACACCCCATGTATACCAATTATTCCCTCAACTGCCACATTACTCACCTTTGCATTCATATCACCCAACACTATAACCCGGTCTCGTGCATCAAAACCACTAACACACTCATTCAGCTGCTCCCAAAACACTTGCCTCTCATGATCTTTCTTCTCATGCCCAGGTGCATATGCACCAATAATCACCCATCTCTCACCATCAACTTTCAGTTTTACCCATATTAATCGAGAACTTACTTTCTTACATTCTATCACATACTTCCACAACTCCTGTTTCAGGAGTACTGCTACTACTTCCCTTGCTCTTGTCCTCTCACTAACCCCTGACTTTACTCCCAAGACATTCCCAAACCACTCTTCCCCTTTACCCTTAAGCTTCGTTTCACTCAGAGCCAAAACATCCAGGTTCCTTTCCTCAAACATACTACCTATCTCTCCTTTTTTCACATCTTGGTTACATCCACACACATTTAGGCACCCCAATCTGAGCCTTCGTGGAGGACGAGCACTCCCCGCGTGACTACTTCTGTTTCCCATTTTAGAAAGTTAAAAAAAAAATACAAGGAGGGGAGGATTTCTGGCCCCCCGCTCCCGTCCCCTCTAGTCGCTTTCTACGACACGCGAGGAATGCGTGGGAAGTATTTTTTCACTCCTATTAAAAAAGGGGGTGACTGTATTGTTGACTGGTTGGTAAGGTTATTTAATGTATGTATGAGTCATGGTAAGGTGCCTGAGGATTGGCGGAATGCGTGCATAGTGCCATTGTACAAAGGCAAAGGGGATAAGAGTGAGTGCTCAAATTACAGAGGTATAAGTTTGTTAAGTATTCCTGGCAAATTATATGTAAGGGTATTGATTGAGAGGGTGAAGGCATGTACAGAGCATCAGATTGGGGAAGAGCAGTGTGGTTTCAGAAGTGGTAGAGGATGTGTGGATCAGGTGTTTGCTTTGAAGAATGTATGTGATAAATACTTAGAAAAGCAAAAGGATTTGTATGTAGCATTTATGGATCTGGAGAAGGCATATAATAGAGTTGATAGAGATGCTCTGTGGAAGGTATTAAGAGTGTATGGTGTGGGAGGCAAGTTGTTGGAGGCAGTGAAAAGTTTTTATTGAGGATGTAAGGCATGTGTACGTGTAGGAAGAGAGGAAAGTGATTGGTTCTCAGTGAATATAGGTTTGCGGCAGGGGTGTGTGATGTCTCCATGGTTGTTTAATTTGTTTATGGATGTGGTTGTTAGGGAGGTGAATGGAAGAGTTTTGGAAAGAGGGGCAACTATGAAGTCTGTTGGGGATGAGAGAGCTTGGGAAGTGAGTCAGTTGTTCGCTGATGATACAGCGCTGGTGGCTGATTCATGTGAGAAACTGCAGAAGCTGGTGACTGAGTTTGGTAAAGTGTGTGAAAGAAGAAAGTTAAGAGTAAATGTGAATAAGAGCAAGGTTATTAGGTACAGTAGGGTTGAGGGTCAAGTCAATTGGGAGGTGAGTTTGAATGGAGAGAAACTGGAGGAAGTGAAGTGTTTTAGATATCTGGGAGTGGATCTGGCAGCGGATGGAACCATGGAAGTGGAAG